>NW_006239338.1:72308-75740 GCF_000226075.1 Solanum tuberosum | reverse complement strand
TATATATATATATATCATGTGCTTTTCTCCATGAATTTCAAACCATACAATGCACATCATAATCCCATTCAACAAATTATGATATCTTATTATTATTTAGATGGAAAAATGCACATCATAATCCCATTCAACAAATTATCATATCTTATTATTATTTAGATGGAAAATTGGCTATGTTATTGTTATTGTTTCTTTTTTCTCATTAGTTTCTATATAATTTCTTCATTATTATACCGTTTTTCTAAAATTTTAATATGTTTTACTTAAGTCGAGTATCTATTAGAACTATTTTCTTGATTTTTATAAGATAGGGGCAGAAAGAACTTTTAGTTAAACATTAATTAATCATACATTATCATATCATATGCACATGGATTTGCGATGTATTATATTGCCATAAAAAATGAAGGCATTGTCTATAAGTTACATATATACATCACTTTTTTTAGATTTTATTTGTAATTACATCAAATATATTATTGTTATCGTAGACAGACAACCTTTAGAAGCAAAGAATCAAATATGTGGTTGAAAAATATCCTACAAATACTTGATATAGAGGGTGGCAAAAGAAAAAGGGCGTTAAAGAGAAATTGTCATAAATGGAAAGAGAGGTTTGTTTGTGATAAAATAACATAAAGATAATGATTAAAAGAATCAAATTAAGAGGAAGCTAATTATGACTGATATTCCATGTTTTTAAATTATTATTTTTATAGTTGTTGTACATCAAGTTTTATCAACAATACGTATCATCTGGTAATTATATTCATCAAAATTAGAATAAATGTGAACTCAATTCTTCTTCTTAGCCTAATATAATATGTAAAGTGAGACGATATATATGCTCTCTTTTTTCCCCAGATATTTCATATTGGGGTTTGAATAAATTCGGATCGCATTGTAAGGCCTATTTCTAGAAGCAACACTTTCAATATAATTTTTTTTTCAATTTCAGAGTTTCGAATTCAAAATCTTTAATTAAGAGAGAAGAAATTCTGATCATCTCATCACAATTCATATTAATTAAAGAGGAGTTATTAGTAGCAGTAAAATTATGGGGCAGTACATATAGATTTAACATATTTTTGTTCATTATCATAGAGAATGTTTAAGAAGAATAAACAAACCTAAACATAACTTAGAATACATGTCAGCAATATTTTAATTTTACTACTAATTAAGAGAATAATAATCTTTGGACCACCAAAACGTTGTAACTTAATAAATAGGCAAATTATTGATTTCGACTGTTGCAATTAAATAATGAACTATTGTTACAACGAACATTCCCCAAAATATTAAACTAAGAATTTACTACTATTCACTAATTGTAGATTTAGTTAATCCCAAAGTTACATGGTACTCTACCAGTTCTTTACAATTTAAAAAAAAGAAAGATAAGTGAGCATAATTTTTTGGATCTAACAACACTTCTCTTACATCCGTTGCTTTTGATTGCCTTTTCTATTTTATAATTCAAATTTCAAATTTTCAATTTAAAATTAATCTGATTTTAAATTAGGATTTCATAACATATATGTAAATGAATCGTGCGTTAAGTTTGTAAGACCTGAATTCATTTATATATAGTGGATGTCATATATAAGCGGAGAAAAAAAATTTAGTTTATTGATTTTGAATTACTAATTATTTATATACATTAAACACTTTTTTTAATATAAATTAAAATTTCTAATTATATCGAACCCTTTAATAATAAAGATGATTTTGTCCTTGATGCCAAGTGCACGGATAACACAAAATAGACATGATACTAATTTAAAAGATACGAAATTTACCATTCGATCATAAAAATTATTATCTTTTTGGATTAATTTTTCACTTTATTTGAAATTTATTATATGATCATAAAAATTTCAAATTCAACTTACAATTGTATTTTAAATTTAGAAAACAATTTATAACCTATTCTAAAATTCACTTTCCCCTTTTAAAATTGTATTTTAAGTACATTCAAACATGAACATTATTTTAAATATTTTTTTACAAAAACTATAATCAAATATAACTTTATGTTCTACTTCAACTGATCTATAACCTTTAAAAAAAATATATATTTGAAATATATGGCCAAACGCCCACTTATAATCTCGGAGAGAAGAAAAGTGGCAATTAAAGATACTCTTTTTGTCCAACAATACTTGTTCACTAGTATTGACTTTGCACACTTCATAAGAAACTATAAATAGATGAGTAATTTTATCATATCACCCTTTGAATATAATAAATACAATGTTTTGAAGAGAAATGACTATAATTAATGATAAGGGTAAATTATGAACTAAGTGTAAAACTATCCATTGATTTCTTAAAGTGGACAATATTATTGTACATCCGAAAATAGTATAATGAACACCTATTGTTGGACGGGGATCGGAGAGTAATTATTAAAACACACTCTTGTATCTGACGCAAATTATTACTCCCTTCATTTTTATTTATATGTCATCCTTACTAAAAATAGATATGGTTCTTTAATATTTGTCATTCACAAAATCAATACATAAATAACACTATTTTTCCTATTTTACCCTTGTGAGTTATTAACATTTAAAATATACACTTGATCAACATAGAAAAACTAAGTAAATAGTTCATTTCCATTGGTCAAATTAATTAATCAAAATAAATTAATTCATGTTCATTGGTTGAAAACTGACTTCAAGAAAACATTAAATAAAGGTACAATAGTAAACTTACTTAGTTTCTTAATGCACGTGAAATCTAAAATGGTGGCATATGAATAGAAACAGAGAGAGTAGTTTCGTCCTTGAACTATTGACAACTCACATAACATAACAATTGGTTTCAAACTCTTGTAGGAATATGAGACTCTTAATAAAAAGCCAAGAGTTGGTGAGAATTTTAGAGCATATTTCACTCATGTTGCAAGATTAGGGGTATATTTAAGTTCAATTAGTCAAATAAATAAATATTTGTAAGATTGTAAATACTTCGGAAATGAAACTAATAATTCAGAGGATATTTACAATGCTTTTCAATCCCCTCACTAAAAATTATTTATACTATTCAATAGTATACTACTACTACTCATTCTGTCTTATTTTATATGGTCATATATAATGGCTAAGATTATAAGACTATTAAAGATGAATAAAATGTCGATTGTTTCATTTTTTTTAAAAGTCAATTGTTTAGACAATTCCAATAATGACTTGCTTTTATATTTATTGGAGTGGAATTAATGGGTTCTTGTGACCACCTATTCCGTCCCCAACCCTAAACTTGGTCATAACAACAACAACAAAAAAATATTATCTTTCTGACAAATAATCCATCTATATATTAAAGAATTTAATGAAATAATTGAAGTGTTCGTAACAAGTTGGTTGGAGTCAGAGATTTTCTTCTTTAACATATATATATATATATATATATATATATATA
>NW_006239338.1:69926-72202 GCF_000226075.1 Solanum tuberosum | reverse complement strand
ATATATCCAAATGTTGAAATAAGAGTCTAAGGGAAGAAATCAACTAAATTGAAAGAACTAGTTGGGAACAACTAGATAAAATTAATGTTGTTTACACTCTCTCTCTCTCTATATATATAAGTCTAAGTAATTTAATTCCAGATTAACTGATGGAAACTCATGTTTGAATAATTGTGTTAGAGTGATAACATTAGTTGAATATCCAATTTTAATGTTGCAAAAGTATAATGTGAAATTGAAAGGCAACTATGGTCGTCTATGAGAGGAGTAGTGCACCACATCTAATGTTATCAATCAGCTTTATGATGCTCACATTCTAATAAATGACTATTATTACTAGCAGATTCAGAATTGGGATGATATAGGTTTTTACGTCGATTTTAAATTATAATAATAATAACAATCAATGGAATGTCACATGAAGTAATCGGTCCGAGAATCAGGATCGAATGTATGTATTCCTTATCACTATTTCGCAGAAATAGAGAGAGTTATTTTCAAAAGACTCTTGGCTTGAGTGCAACAAATTAAATGAAGAGAATATAGCAAATAACAAGAAACATTGCAAAAATAGCTAAAACTACAATAAAATCATGTGGTAATTGAAATACCATATACAACATTCTATTTAAAAAATAATAATAAACAATGATAAAAATATAAAATAAAAATTACAATAATACAACTAGTGATACATTCACAAACATCAGTCACCCTAAGCAAGACAACACTACACTACCTACTACCCTAATACATGTCCTTCACACCCTTCTATTTAGAGTCATGTCCTCGATCAGTAACTTGAAGTTGCGTCATATCATGTCCTTTCCCAAATTCTTCTAATTAGACCAAAAATATCTAATTAAACACTTTTATATATTATGAGTTCGAGGTGCTTAATTCAGAATGTTTATATGAAACATCCCAAAAAACTTAGGATATTGTTTTTTTGGAACCCCAGGATAACCCGCAGGCCGCAACCACTACAACCTCTGTCACAGCCTCTGTCCTTCGGGTGAGCACTTTGTGCGCACTGGGTAAACCCCCAGTGTGTAATAGCCTGCAAACCACACAGGGGATGTAAACCGCACTAGGCAAGCCTTATGCGACAACCTCGACTCAGAAGGCATTGAGGGGGGATCGATCCCGGATTATCCGTGTGGATAACCCACCCTCCAAACCAACTGAGTCATCCCGAAGGACAACTTAGGATATTGTTTACCTATTAAGCCTTTAACAAAATTGTAAAATTAGGCAACAACTAGTGGAATTAATTATGCACCGTTCATACTCATCTTAATTGATTTAATTATTAATGAAGTGTTGTTTTATTGTTGTCTTGATCCTTTTTATGTCACGTCCTACAACTAATCACTTTTCGAAAGCATTTGAAGTTATTATATTGACTCATTTTCTTTTTAGCAATACTTTATTATTTCAAAAAGGGAGAGGAGAAATTTAAAAAATAGAAAGAAGAAGAAGAAGAGTAACTCGTAATTTATACTTGATAAACATTCATATCTTCCGAATATTTTGTAAATATTTCTTTCAAAATAAGTATGAAATGTAATGTTTTTAAAAATGAACATTTCGAGCTAGATGTGTAAGATATCGAGGGGCTGGGGCTTCTTTATTGTAAGGTGTCTAGAGTCCCAAATAAGTACTAATACACACTACACAGTTACTCATTTTTACAGTTATCTAGACGGTACCCCAGATGAAATCTTTATTCATCATGAAGACCGGAGTTAAAAGCTCGGGTGTGGGTTGAATCAAATTCATTAAATTTTGCTCAAATAATATATTTATGTTAAAATTTTTACTAAATATATATAAATACTAAATTTAAAATTTAATTATTAATTCTTGAAGTAGCCATTTTAAATAGGGCTATTTTATGCCAATTAGTGGGCCAAGTTGATATGTCGTGCCAATTTCTCTAATTTTGTATGTTAAAAGCCAAGCCTGAAATATCAATGGGCTGTTAACATCTCCATTTGAGTTGGGCCCAAATTTTCTGTCTACCCCAATATATATCATGGAAAAATTAGCAATTAAGTCATGTGAAAATTTCTAATATGACATATATTATACTAATATTTTCGAGTTATAGCAGTAGATTTAGACTTTCAAGTTATAACATTAAAAATTCCAGGTTGTAACAGATTATTAAAAAAAAGGTTATTTTTAATAATTAAAAACATTTGATTTGAAAAGAATAAAAAGATAAAAAAAAAATTAAAATAAAACGTTTCTGAAGGAAAAAATGAAAAAAA
>NW_006239338.1:68999-69147 GCF_000226075.1 Solanum tuberosum | reverse complement strand
ATATATCGTTCAAAAGTTAAAAAGACATGAAATACTAAAGAGTCTAAGCTGCAATCAATTATCTAAAATTTGATCTTCGTAGTCTTGGTGTAGGATAATTGCTGGTATCTGGAGCATGTTCTTTTGCTATGCGGGATCCATCAAATTT
>NW_006239338.1:53023-67827 GCF_000226075.1 Solanum tuberosum | reverse complement strand
AGAGATAATTATGGGGTATTCTTTATTTAAATAATTTAATAATAATATAAAATTATAAATTTTCAACAGTTTTTGTATTTTAAATTGTACATATTCTAAGTAGTTCAAACAAGTTAATTTCCAAAACAGAGGGCATTAGAAATTGAAAAACAATTCCACTCTATAAGATATCAATTACAAGCACAACTAACTAAACAATAAATACAACTTATTATATGTATTATGTATTCACCAAAACTGTATTTTCAATAACAACTTAATTTACAACTAATTTGTATTTATATTTTTCGAATACAACTTATTATATGTATTATGTATTCACCAAAACTGTATTTTCAATAACAACTTAATTTACAACTAATTTGTATTTATATTTTTCGAATACAACTTATTATATGTATTATGTATTCACCGAAAAGGTATTGCAATAACATTTTAATTTACAATTAATTTGTATTTATATTTTTCGAATACAACTTATTATATGTATTATGTATTCACCGAAAAGGTATTGCAATAACATTTTAATTTACAATTAATTTGTATTTATATTTTTCGAATACAACTTATTATATGTATTATGTATTCACCGAAAAGGTATTGCAATAACATTTTAATTTACAATTAATTTGTATTTATATTTTTCGAATACAACTTATTATATGTATTATGTATTCACCGAAAAGGTATTGCAATAACATTTTAATTTACAATTAATTTGTATTTATATTTTTCGAATACAACTTATTATATGTATTATGTATTCACCGAAAAGGTATTTCAATAACATTTTAATTTACAGCTAATTTGTATTTATATTTTTTGAATACAACTTATTATATGTATTATGTATTCACAAAAACTGTATTTTCAATAACAACTTAATTTACAACTAATTTGTATTTATATATTATATATATTTCAAAACTGTATTTTTTTTGTCGTAATTGAACTATAATGCCAAAATATTTGTATTCATTATTAATCTATACCAACAGTTTTTTGTATTTAAAATTGTACATATTCTAAGTAGTTCAAACAAGTTAATTTCCAAAACAGAGGGCATTAGAAATTGAAAAACAATTCCACTCTATAAGATATCAATTACAAGCACAACTAACTAAACAATAAATACAACTTATTATATGTATTATGTATTCACCAAAATTGTATTTTTCAATAACAACTTAATTTACAATTAATTTGTATTTATATATTATATAGATTTCAAAGTTGTATTTTTTTTATGTAATTGAACTATAATGTCAAAAGAGTTGTATTCAGTATTAATATGTACCAACGTTTTTTTATATCTGATTATGTAAACCTTAGTTTATGTCGAACTATCGTGAATTCCGTTGAACTGTATACTTTGTAGTAGTTAATTTTCTAAACCTTAGTTTCAAACATATGTCGAATACAAAGCGAAGAAGATTGGATGAAATCAGTGTAATGATTCGTAAGGGAAAATATTGTTTTCAAAAACTGGAATTTTTAAGCAACAGAGGAAAAAAACGTTCGGCCAAAAAGTGGCGACATATGCTCCTTCAATATGTAACTGCTTTTAAATTTAAATTGTTTTTAACTTTTCTTAAATATTTTGTCTCATGATTTTCTATTGTTTAATATTTGTATTCTTTCATATTAATCAAAATAAAAAAATATATAAATCAGAACTTGACAAATTAAAATATTGACATTTTAAATAAATAGTGAAACTATTGCTAAGGGGTCCATAAGAAGCTAAAATATTGCTATTTTGAAAATTTTCCCTATATATCATTGTGCAAAACTTGGTTAACTAACATATTCATACCAACTTGACTAAACTAGTGATATTTTAAAAAAAATATTTAACATAGCTATATTTAGGATTTTATAGTAAATTTTTCTTCTCTTCCTCTCTCGCTCTCGCTCGCCACTTTCCTCTCTCCTCTCACATTTCCTTTTTGCCCTTTCTTTCTCTCTTTATAATTCATTGTGTGAATCTTTCTTCTTTTCCTTCTCTATTTCTAATATTAATACAATACCCTTTGATTCATTTTTTTATTGAATTAATGTCGATATATAGAATATTTTCATTTTAGGTGATTTGTTGTTCAATGTTTGAATCTTCTCTTCTTCTTAGATTGATACAACCAATTATATATATACGTATCATAAAAATGTATATGTGTATCAAGAAATTGATACACATGTTATCTAATGTATTTTCTCCAATTGATACATATTGACACAATCAATTGTATCCAAGTATAAACGAAATTGTATCTATATATCAGAATGACTAATACAACTATTATAAGACATGATTTGTGTATAAAAAAAATGGAAGGATACAAATATTATTAGAAAAAAATGTATATGTATATTTATTTTAGGAGTGATACAATAATCAAACATTGCATCAATTTTTTTTAAATTTGTGTATTACAAAAAAATGATATAGACTATATGTTTTAATTTTAGGTGTGATACAATGTATATCTATGTTTCAGTTTCCAAGCTAATATGTGTATCCCTATGTTTATGTGAGGTTTAGAGAGAAATGAGAGATGCAAACGAAATTTGAGAGAGAAGATTGTGCATATGTGTATCAATGATTTGTGTATCTCAATTTTGATTGAGATACAAGTTGTATCTACGATATAACCTGCTCGCTTCTCTCCTCTATATCCCCTAATCTCGCTGACTTCTCTTCTCCCTAAAATTATTTCTATAAATTGTGACTAGATAAATTGTTATGATCCAAACTATAATATTTATGAAAATTATTCTTGATTTTACTTACTTTGGATAAGCTTTAGTGAGAAAGAAAGACAAATAATGGCCTTTGTTTGACTTATTATAAGCCCAAGAGAATAAGCCTATGTAGGAAAATGTTAAATGGCCATGAACCACACACTTGGATATTCTCATTCACATAAGTTTGTCAAAAAATTGATGTCTTTATTATTAATTAAAATTATTATTCATATCTATAACTGCGTGGTTGATGCACCATCTTGCATTTCCCTCCACGTGGCACAAAATGACAGGATGAAATAATTGTCTTTGGCTTTGGAGAATAGTCTCTATGTGTTTATGTACCACAAATTCCTTTCTTCCAAAATCCAAATTATCTCATCCCACACCTTTATGTTTTTTTCCCCTTATATACCACACATTTATTTATTATTTGTATATAAAAAAGTATTCAATTTGTATTCCTTTTTTGTTTATTTTTTCATTGTATTTAAGACGATATTATTAAATCGATTGAATCTGTTTGAATAAACAAGCTTATGACTTTAGTGAATAATTTTATTTGATGCGATCCTCTTTTTGTATTGATGAAAAATATCATTTAGCATTAGCTTCTCCTTATTATAAGTTATTTAGTATTAACTTTTCCTTTGTTTTGATGAAAAAAGTTGATAAAATTTATTTCAGAAGTAGATATTACTCAATTCAATGAAAAATCTCAAAAAATATCCCAAAGGAGAAAAAAGGTTCAAATACTAATCACACAAAAAATCAAAGATAAGGTCATAGTAATAGACAAACTTAAAGCTTCATCATTTTGAATAGTAATTTCTTATTTTAATGACGACATAAAAAAACTAAATTAAATTTTTTTCTATCCAATCAATTTGATCACCTTTACTAGTACAGTAGATAAGATTGTTCCTCTCCTTAGTTAGAAATCTGAAATTTCGATTTGAGCTTCCCCTCAAATGGGATTCTACTTGATGTAAATTCAGAATAATCAAGCTCCAATGCTAGCTAGTATCGGACATCGGACGAAAAAAGAAATTACTTTTTGTAAAATTTATTTAAATCCTCTCCACAAGCTTATTTATTCTTCCTCTTCTTCATCTTCATGGGCTGATAAGAGAAAGGTAGTTTTCTACAGAGTGAAAACTCTCTCTTCTCTTCCCCCATTTTCTTCACACTTTGTATAGAAGAGAAATCTCATTCACCCACAAACCATCTTTACCCAAATTCTTCATAACAACCCTAAAGTTTCTTTCTTTTTTTAAAACAAATTTACCCATTAAAATTTTCTTGAATTATCCCTAACAACAATGGACCTTGCTACAAAGCTCCAAGTAATCGACCTTCGTTCCACTTTTCTCACTGGAAGAGCTAATCTTCTATGCCCTGGTGGTGTGAAAACCACTGCAGTTACAGTTTTCAATAACCCCAGAAGAAGAAAAGTTCTTAGAATTTCATCGAAATTGCAAGCTGTAGCTGTTGAAACTGCTGAAACAGAGGTAAAAGAAGATATAGAGTCGTTGTTTTCGAGTAATTCTAGTAATGAATTTGATTATTCCAGAAGGGGTAATAAGCAATCAGGTAATGGGGCTTCGAGTATTTCATCTGGGGTTAGGCTAGAGAATGTTAGCAAGAGTTATAAAGGTGTTACGGTGCTGAAAGATGTGAGTTGGGAGGTGAAAAAGGGTGAAAAGGTTGGTTTAGTAGGTGTAAATGGTGCAGGGAAAACGACCCAATTGAGGATTATATCTGGTTTGGAAGAACCAGATTCTGGAAATGTGATTAAGGCAAAACCAAATATGAAGATTGCATTTTTAAGCCAAGAATTTGAGGTTGAGTCGACAAGAACTGTGAAGGAAGAGTTTATGAGTGCATTTAAGGAGGAAATGGAAGTTGCAGAGAGACTTGAGAAGGTTCAGAAGGCAATTGAGAAATCTGTTGATGATTTGGAGTTGATGGGGAGGTTGTTGGATGAGTTTGATTTGCTGCAGAGGAGGGCACAAGCTGTGGATTTGGATGTGGTAGATGTTAAGATTAACAAGATGATGCCCGAGTTAGGATTTGCTCCAGAGGATGCAGATAGGCTTGTGGCATCATTTAGTGGTGGCTGGCAAATGAGGATGTCTCTGGGTAAGATCTTGCTGCAGGTAAGAGATATTAAATTTTTTCCTGATTTTTTCGTTTAATGCATGGTTAATGTTGTTCGGTAATTCACGCGGAAATGGTACCTCGAATTATGTTTTGTTCATGCGTCTCTTGGAATTGTAGTGCTTTAACATACCTACTTTGATAGTATATTGTGATTAATGAGTCAAAGATCATGTTTTAGTGTCTATAAGCAAAGAATAGGGTGTGCGAAATGATCAGTTGTAGATCTTGAGTAATTTGCTTTCTAAGAAGGGGGATATTTTGATTTTTGGTAGCTACTGCAGAACCTAATTTATTTGATGAATCAAGGACATGTATATCTCAACTTTCGACTTGATTGCATGTTGCATATTGCTCTTCAAAGCATATTAGTCCACTTATCCCATGATACATCTTTGGTTGATTGGTCTTAGACTTGGCTTATATTTTGTGTAGTTATTATTTTTGCTTGGGGAATAACATGTTTGATTTTTGCAGGACCCAGATTTGTTACTACTGGATGAACCGACCAATCATCTTGACCTTGATACGATTGAGTGGCTTGAGAGTTATCTTAATAAGCAAGAAGTTCCGATGGTCATTATATCTCATGACCGAGCTTTCCTTGACCAGTTGTGTACAAAAATTGTGGAGACTGATATGGGTGTATCTAGGACATATGATGGAAATTACTCGGATTATATTATTTCAAGGGCTGAATGGATTGAAACACAGAATGCTGCATGGGAAAAGCAACAGAAGGAAATTGAGCAAACTAGAGATTTGATAAGTAGGTTAAGTGCTGGAGCAAACTCAGGTCGTGCATCTACAGCTGAAAAGGTAAATAAAGATGTCTCCATTATTGATCCGTAACTGCAGTATGTTGATTTTTGCACATGAGTGCATCGTTTTGTGTGTGTTTTTGTGGAAAAAACCATTGCTCTTGCACTGGGTGACAGATGTATTAACTTGAGCAAACCAGCTACCGGATAGCTGATGAATACAGAGTGTAATTTTTATCATCTAACTGTCTAAGCCTATAGGTGATTAGAGGACATATCTCTTTCTTGGTGCCAAGGTATATGTTAGCAGGCGGCAGCATGTCAAATCCCATCACTCTGCCTCTTTTATTGTGTTAGTTGTTCTGAAGTGATTAGGATCCTCACATGGGACTATCTGCAAATTAAGCTACTGAGATTTAAGAAAAAGAGGGGCGTACCTGATCAATTTGGCCAACTTTTGTCATATCCATATTTGTTAACTATGTTGTACCTTGTCTTTCAGACTTTGGGATACTAATTTCATTCTTCTTTCCTTTTGGTGATAACAGAAGCTGGAGAAACTTCAGGACCAGGAACAAATTGATAAGCCATTCATAAGGAAACAAATGAAGATTAGGTTCCCCGAACGTGAAAGAAGTGGGAGAACAGTTGTGAATGTTAAAAATCTGGAATTTGCTTTCGAGGATAAGGTCAAACACAAAACATTGATGCTGAGATTTCAATTTGCTTCTTGTTTTGTGGATATGTTAATGATAACTAGTACCATTGCTTCTAAATTTATGGGGTTGGCTTTTATCTTACATGCTTGTTTTTCTGGTAGGTTCTTTTCAAGAATGCAAACTTGACAATTGAGAGAGGAGAGAAAATTGCCATTATTGGTCCTAATGGGTGTGGAAAGAGCACCTTTCTTAAACTGATTATGGATTTACTGAAGCCAACACGAGGTGAAGTTGTGCTTGGGGAGCACAACGTCTTACCAAATTACTTTGAGCAGAATCAGGTGTGTCAAGTCTTTCTAGTTTTCTTTTGATCTTTGGCAGCTGTTTTATCCTGTTTTTACATGTGATAACGTGACCAAGATTGTGTTAATCTCTGTTTGTTTTTCTTTTGATGAAGGCTGAGGCACTCGATTTGGAAAAAACTGTCCTTGAAACTGTAGCAGAAGCTGCCGAGGATTGGAGACTAGATGATATAAAAGGACTCCTTGGACGTTGTAATTTTAAAGCTGACATGCTTGACAGGAAGGTTTCCTTTTTGAGTGGCGGTGAGAAGGTAAGAATATGAACAGATCTTCTCTGCATATTCTTGAGAAAGATAGAGGTTCTCCTTTGTCTGTTTTTGGGGTTTTTCTTGGTTATTTGATCTTTTATCCTTTGACTGTAATAATTGCTTTTTCTACTATTTCTTTCTCAAATTTAAAGCCATGTGATCATTACCCTTTCACAGATTACCATTTTCATCTGTAAATTTGTTCTATAAATTGTTTTAGCTGCAAACATGACTTGGCATCAATACAGGGAATATCTGCTGTTGCTAATTTAGCTGTATGGAAATGTCAAGTATTACCTTTCTTACCGATGAGCTATCTCACGCAAGTTGCTATTGCATGTGATTACCTTATGATTGTACTTTCAAGCTTATTTTGGTTTTGTGAGCTTTAATTTGAAATGTACAATCGTGGTTTAACTGTCTATACTTCCAAGATTACTTTAATTTTTGACCGACAGCCTTGGTGTCGGGGAAGAAAAGCCAGTTATTTCATTTTATTGAGGCTTCCGAATAAGAATCTTAACTGATAATTTATCTAGGCATCTGATAAGAGTGTCTGTTAGTTGTGACCTTTCACCATCTAACAGTTTCCATTTTAACTTTCATTGTCAGCGAAACTTATGTGTACTAAATTGATATATGAATGGTTTGTCTCAATTGTGACACCATTATTTCTTACTAATATTTTCACCCAATTATCCTCTGTTTAAGGCTTACTCTTGGATTATTCTCTTGTTCTTTATTTGAACTTATGCGTCAACCCTTTTTGTTTAGGCACGTCTGTCCTTCTGTAAGTTCATGGTGACCCCTTCAACTTTGCTAGTACTGGATGAGCCAACCAATCATTTGGACATACCAACGAAAGAGATGCTTGAGGTACTTTTTTCTTCTCATCAGTTCTTACCAGTATTTCATATTACCTTATACATATATTCTCGCGGGAAACTTATTTACCCCCAAGTTTCTTTCCAATTTTTCTGTAGGAGGCAATTACGGAGTATCAAGGCACTGTGATAACTGTTTCTCATGATCGGTACTTCATAAAACAAATTGTTAACAGAGTATTGGAAGTAAAAGACGGCACTTTACATGATTATGAAGGAGATTATGATGTAAGTTCTTAAACCTGGCATCTTATGACCATTATTAGCCTTTATCCCCAGTGTTGTGATCTCTATTGAAAACTTTCTAAACATTGATTAATGTTTGGTGAAATAGTCATATATAACAGACGTAAATTGTTTGTTTTCATAATATTGTGTCTCGTTAAGTTGCATATATTGTTTACACATCAAATTTTGAAGTTTCAAACGGAAAGCTTGTCTCTGATTTTAACATATACTTTTCTGGAAATGTCTTCTTGGGGGTCTGATTGTGAAAAAATGATTTTGAGTTGGTTACATTATACGCTTATTACTGAAGTGTGTTTTTGGATTCTTTTTATTAGAATAAATGATATATTTACGTGTTGTACAGTATTATTTGGAGAAAAACCTTGAGGCCAGGGAAAGAGAGCTTGAACGAGAGGCAGAGATCGAGGACAAGTCTCCAAAAGCTAAAGCCAAATCCAAGATGTCAAAGGTAAATTTCCTCTCCTAAATCAGTCAAAACTAGAGCCCGAAATATACATTTTGAGAGCTTTAATGTTTTGCCCGATTGATGAATTGTAAATTATCAATAGCATATTCAGAGACTGATGAATGTGTGTGTATATCATTACTGTGACTGACAGGCGGAAAAGGAAGCTCGGAAGAAACAGAAAATGCAGGCATTCCAAGCAGCAAAACAGAAGTCGAAGAAATCAAAGAACTCCAAGAGATGGAACTGAAATGGTTTTTTTAGATGCTCCCATTTAGCTCCTTTGCTCTCTGTACAAAGCTCTAGTGAGCTACATTATCCATCATCTTATTGTATATAATAACAAATAGATAAATATAGTTGATTATTCTTGTCAAACAGGCAGTCTAATTCATAGTCTCATGATCTATATCCTATTTTTATGGAAAATCAGACCCCAAGTTATTTTTTTTTTGGTAACTAACATTCTATTAATTACCTGAAGCAAAACATTACAATTCAAGCAGCTATCACATCATGTACTTTGTTCTCAAAGTTAACTCATCAAACTACTACTCTAACACTACATACTATTGCTTAGAATTTAAATTCATTAACAACATTTTTAATACTAGCAGGAGCTCTAGCAACAGTCACATAGGCTATCTACACTTTCCTCCTTTTTCACGAAAATTCTGCTATCTCTCTCAATCCACACCCCATAGACACCTTCAGCCAAAATAATCTTGAATATTTGGGTTGCTTTAGACTTCCCCTTCCCATGTCGAATGTTCCATTGTAGAAACTGTACCCATGTCTTTGGTACTATACTATGCTGATGAATCCATGTAAACAATCTTTCCCATAGCTTTCTAGCAAATTGACATTGTATGAGCAAATGCTCTATAGTCTCTTCTGCATTCTTGGATAAGACACAAGTCTTGTCTATTTCCACACCCCATTTAGCTAGCCTGTCAGCTGTTGCTAACTTCTTGTTAAGCATGAGCCACATAGTGAAATAAGCTTTTGGCCTTGCTGCATTCTTGAACATGAATCAGACCTTTGCTGCTCCCCAATCATGTACATATAAATTTGCCTGATCATGCTCCCTTTCTTGCCCCCCCCTCATCAGTTGGATTTGATCAACTATATGTTTGGCACTCATGACTTTTCTTATCAGCTAGCTGGCTTGTTTGGTCTCTGGCCAAGTGCTCTGCCCCTTTATGTGTATCCATTTGATCCAAAGTTTGTCCTCTTTATTTGCTAGGTCCCCAACATAATTTGGCAACTGCTGCTTTGTTCCAGACTTGCATATTAATCAGCCCCATGCCTCCAACAGACTTCGGACAACACACTCTCTCCCAAGCAACTAGTGCCTTTTTAGTAACAGATCCAACCCCTGACCATAAATAGCTTCAATCAGTTTGATTATCTTTGCAGGAATAATGAAAAGTTGTGCCCAGTAAGATTGAACTCCAAACAACACAGTCTTTATTCTACCTGCATATGACGATTTCCTAGCTGTCCACGAGTTGATCCGGGCCATGATTTTGTCAATGAGAGGGTACCATTGGATTACTGTCAATTTCTTAGTAGAAAGAAGGTACTTGAATGGTAGCTTTTCCATTTTGTAGCCAAGTTGTTGTATGATTTGTTGCCTCACCTCTAACTGGACTCCCCCACAATAAATGGAGCTTTTGTTGAGATTTGCTTGCATCCTGAAGCTTGTGAGAACTGTGAAAAGCATCTTTGGAGGGCCTTGATGGAATTGAGATCTCCTCTAGAAAATATTAGCAAGTCATCTGCAAAACATAAGTGAGTGATGCCCAGTTTAGAGCATTTTAGGTGAAACTTGAAAGTTGTCTCTTCCTTGAGTAATCTACTGAGATAGCTATAGCAAAAAGGAAATGAGACATTGGGTCTCCTTCTCTGAGGCCTTTAGCTGCTGCAAAATTCTGAGTAGCCTGTCCATTCATTACTATAGAATAGTTCACTATTCATTACCCACTGTGTAAACATAGCAGGAAATCCCAGACCATACATCACTTGCTCTAAATAATTCCATTCCACTGAGTCATAGGCTTTTTGGAGGTCAATCTTCAGCATGCTTCTTCGAGAAATATTCTTCATAGAATAGGCTCTAACCAATTCTTTTCCTGGGCCTAAAGTTGATATGACAAAAGGGAAAGAGCAAACATATATATGCTCTTTATTTATCCGAAATAGCGAGAGCTCATGAAAATTACAATACCTTGAAATTCTTACTTCCACTCTTTCTTGTTTCTCAAACTCTTGATCTTTCCCCACTCCTAATTGCATCTTCTCCAATTATTCCTAAGAAATGGTGAGAGTAACTAAGAACGAAGAAAAAACTCCAAGGATAATTGGTTTGAGTGTGTCGACTAGTGATATTATCTGCTTTAGATTTAAGTTGACACGATTTTTAAAAAAAGTTGCATGGTATGAAACATGGGGAAAAATGTTTACCCAACATAGCCAACAAGTTGAGTAGTCAATGCCATCTCTTTGTATGAATCATGTTCAATGCTAGTTGTAAGATGGATGGCATGTGAGCTCTAATGGCTAGTATTCTTATCATTCAAATATTTCCCCTAGTTTGTGTGCTAATGTTTATTTCCTAACGTTCTTTCACATTCTATTAAGCAAGAGCAAAAATCAAGGTGGTCTAACTTTTCGATGGATTTTGTGATTTATTGATTTTTTTTTTAAAATAAATTGATGATTGTGGTTTGTTTGGGGGGGGGGGGGTGTCTTTCGAAGTTGTGGTTAAAATCTGAAGCAATTTGAAAAGAAGAAGAAGTTTAAATATAAGGCAATTTTTTTAAAAAAAAAATCATATGTACTAATTTAATTTAAACACAAAACAAAGAAAACAAGAAATTGTTTTTTTTTAAAAATAAAAATAAATTGAAGATAAATAAAATATTTATACACACGACAAGACATGTAGATCACTTCTGATACTTGAACTGGGTCTTGGCAAGAGCATGAAAACATAGAATAAATTAGTTTGGAGGGGTGGGCGTGGAGGTAATAGGATCCTACTTAAATTTAGATATGTTGTTGAGATTTTAATATAGTTCTGGAGAGTACTTGTGTCTTATGCCTCCTAAATAATTTGTTTTTTTTATGTAACTAATGTTTCTTCAAATTATATATTTATATTTGATAAATAAGATATAGTAAATTAAGTAAGTATATTAAAATATGTCCTTTTTTAACTGAAATTTCAAATTTCACTAATTTTATTGTATGCATATCATTTTTAAGTATTTGATAAATTTATTTTTGCAGTTATATTTTTATTCATGCTACTTTCCATATATAATAAGGTTGGAATTTTTTTTTTAATTTTTTTTTTTGTATGTAACTAATGTTTCTTCAAACTATATTTAGATTTGATAATGAAGTAAGTATATTAAAATATTTCCCTTTTTATCTCAAAATTTCAAATTTCACCAATTTTATTGAGATGCATTTCATTTTTAAGTATTTCATAAATTTCTTTTTATATTTATATTTTATTCATGCTACTTTTCATATATAATAAGGTAAGATTTTTTTTATATGTTATTAATGTTTCTTCAAATTATATTTATATTTGATAATTAAGTAAGTATATTAAAATATTTTCCCTTTTAACTCGAATTTTTAAATTCCACTAATTTTATTGAGTGCATATCATTTTTAAGTATTTGCTAAATTTATTTTTATAGTTATATATATTTTTATTCAGGATACTTTCCATATATAATATGGTAAGAAAATTAATTTATTTCTATTGGGGGAAGAATGTATGTGTATAAATATCATGGTAATCCATCTTTTATAAGTACCATTTCGAAATTAGTTCATCGACAAAGCTTAATTTATTCTAGTAATGGAGGGTAAGAAGACTGCTGGATGTCAAAAAATTCCCATGAAAAAAATAGAAAACAAAGCCGCTCGATATGCCACATTTTCAAAACGTCGATTGAGTTTATACAAATTGGCTGGTGAACTTGTTCAACAACACGATGTTGACATAGGAATAGTTCTTTCTTCTCCAACGAATAAACCTTATTCATTTTTCCATCCAACTGTTGAAGCATTTGCTCAACGTTTTTTGAATCCAAACATAGAATTAAGAGACACTACAAATTTGTTGAGACATGTGTTCGAAACAACGTGAATGAAATCGAAGATAAACTAGCAGAGTTTAAAATTAGAGAAGATGTTGCAAGCAAGGAAACTATTATACTTGACCAAGCCAAAGAGATGAGATAAATTGATTGGTGGGAGGATATTGAAAAACTCAAAACTGATGAGTTAACTCAGTTTGAAGTTTGGCTAAACGTTGCTGATTTTAACATGAAATATCGTCTCAAAACAATTGGAAAATGAAGTTGCATCTAATACTTCATAGATTCCTTTCTACATTAATTTTTGAAATTTTATTATCCGTTCTGCTTTTGTTTTTTTATAATTTTATATTGATATGCTAGTTATTACATGTACTCTACAATGATATTTATTATGAAATATTATTTCCATTAATATTAATATATTTTTTCTCATATATGTTTGATATCTTATTTTCTTATGTTTTGTTTTACAAGTACTTTCTTAATTTATTGTGTTTTTGCATTTTTTTGTGATATAAAAATAAGAAATGTTATAGGTTTAATTCTTACCGTCACTCACAAATACTTTTTTTTTCCGTGTATACTTAAAATATGTAAATATAAAAGTTAAATTAAACATTAGACTTTTCAAGAATATATGGTCAAAAATGTAAGAGAAAAAAATTATATTGTTATTAATGGAAGTAATATTATTTCATAATAAATATTATTGTAGAGTACATGTAGTTGCATCTTCAATATAAAAAAAAAAAAAAAAAAGTTGAACCGATAATAAAATTTCAAAAATTAATGTAGAGATAAATCTATTTATGAAGCATTAGATGCAAATTCATTTTTCAATTATTCCCGAAGATATTTCATGTTAAAATTAGCAATATTTAATCAAGCTTCAAATTTAATTAACTTATCAGTTTTGAGTTTTTCAGTATCCTCCTACCTACCAATTTTTCTCATCTCTTTCACTTGGTCAAGTATAACTGTTTGCTTGCTTGCAACATCTTCTCTAATTTTAAACTCTACATATTTATATTCGATTTCATTCACCTTGTTTCAAATATGTGTCGCAACAAGTTGTGTAGTGTCACTTAATTCTATATTTGAATTCAAAAAACACTGAGCAACTGCTTCAAGAGTTGGATGGAAAAATGGATAAAGCTTATTCGTTGGAGAAGAAACTATTTCTATGTCAACATCGTGTTGTTTAACGAATTCACCAACCAATTCATATAAAATTAATCGGCGTTTTGAAAAGGAGGCATATCGAGTGGATTCATTTTTTTATCTTTGTCATGAAATTTTTTTGACGTCTGACAATATTCTTACCCTTCATTAGTAGAATAAAATAAACTTTGTTGATAAACTAATTTCATGAAATGATACTTATAAGAGATAAAATACCATGATATGTATACACATATATTCTTCCCCCAATATAAATTAATTAAATCTCTTATCTTATTCTTCCTTTCTTGATAGTGCATCTGGTACTCTGTTCTCAACTTCTTTCTTATATTGAACCTCATAATCAAGGCCTAGTAACTTAGTGAGCGCTTTCTGCTATAAATTCTGAAGTAACCTTTTGTTCTATCAAATATTTCAAGTTATGATAGTTCGAACCACAACATACTTGAACTGAAGGTAGTGCCTCCGCTTACCCTTAACATTTAGCAAGGCCATGTATTCCTTTTCATAGATAGATTTTCCCCTATGCTTAGGTGCTAGTACTTTACTGAAATAAGTTATCAGTGTTCTTTCTTGCATAAGGACAACACAAATGTCACTATGACTAATACTGGTGTTGAGGACATAGCATATTTGAGAGCTGTAAATGCCAAATCAGCCTCATCATTCCATTTGAAAGCATCCCTTTTAGTAGATTAGTGATAGAGTAACATAACCAACTACATACTTCTTTTAACACCCTGTCAACCCCAAGAACCCTCTAAGACCCTTCAAGGACTTAGGAGTAGGTCAGTCCACCATTGCTTCTATTTTAGAAGGATCGGTAGTCACTCTTTCTCCAGTAATAACATGACCTAGGTACTCAACCTCAGGTTGTCTAAAAGAACATTTAGATCTTTTATCATACAAAGAGGCCTCGCCTCGGGGGTAGGGGTAGAGGGCCCTCGCCTCGGGGGTAGGGGTAGATTGGGGGGGCAAAAGGCCC
>NW_006239338.1:20264-43831 GCF_000226075.1 Solanum tuberosum | reverse complement strand
GGTGGGGCGGAGGAAAGAGGCCCTCACCTCGGGGGTGGGGTGAGGCCTTATCTTCATTCAGCACTAGAAAGTCATCATCATCGGCATCGCTCAGTAAAGCCTTATCTTCATTCAGCACCGAAAGTCATCATCATCGTCATTGCCTAATGATGCCTTATTTTCATTCAATAACGGAAAGTCATCATCATCGTCATCACCCAATGAGACTTTATTTTCATTCAACACTGTAAAGTCATCATCATCGTAATTTCCTAGTGAGGCCTTATTTTCATTCATCACCAGAAATTCATCATCATTGTCACACTGGGAAGTCATCATCATCGTCATCGACTAGTGAGACCTTATCTTCATTCAGCACCTGAAGTCATCATCATCGCCATTGCCCAGTGAGGCGTCATTTCCATGGGCTAATACACATGAAAAATCGAGGAATTTTCTTAATTCCTAAAAATGGGTTTGTAAATACAAAAATAGGCGTGGTGTAAATATACGTGGTGGTTCCCCAACTCATTACAGAGGTCTTAAAAAAGTTTTTTTAGAAAGAAATTTTGGATGCTCCGGGGTTCCAGATTCATGGCTAATATACACGAAAAATTGAGAGATTTTTGGTAATTTCTAAAAAAGGGTCTGTAAATGCTAAAATAGATGTTAAAAAATGGAGTGAGTATACATGGTGGTTCCCCAACTTATTACGGAGGTCCTCATAAAGTTTTTTTAAAAAAAAATTTGGAGTGCTCAGGGGCGCCAAATCTATTGAATATTACACACAAAAATTCGAGGAATTTGGTAATTCCTAAAAAAAGGTTTGTAAATGCATAAATAAGCGTTAAAAATAGTGTGAGTATACGTGGTGGTTCCCCAACTAATTACTTATGTCCTTATTAAGATTTTTATGAAAAAAAAGTTTGGGTGCCCAGGGAGTTAGATCTATGGGCTAACACAAGAAAAATAGAGGAATTTGGGTAATTCCTAAAAAAAGGTATGTGAATGCGGAAATAGGTGTTAAAAATGGTGTGAATATACGTGGTCATTCCCCAACTCATTACGAAGGTCCTCATAAAGTTTTTTGAGAAAAAAATGTTGGGTTGGGGCGCCAAATTCATGGGCTAATACACACGAAAAATAGAGAAATTTGGGTAATAGCTAAAAACAAGGTCTCTAAATGCGGAAATAAGCGTTAAAAATGGTGTGAGTATATGTGGTGGTTTCCATCTAATTACAGAGGTCCTCATAGAGTTTTTTGAGAAATTTTTTTTAGGTGCTTCGGGGCTCCAGATCCATGGGTTAATATACACGAAAAATTGAGAAATTCGGGTAATTCCTAAAAAAGAGTATGTAAATGCAGAAATATGCGTTAAAAATTGTGTGAGTATACGTGGTGGTTCCCCAACTCATTACGGAGGTCCTAATAAAGTTTTTTGAGAAAAAAGTTTTAGGTGCTCCGGGGCACTTGATCCATGACATACGAAAAATCGAGGTATTTGGATAGTTCCTAAAAAAGGTTTTGTAAATGCGGAAATAAGCTTTAAAAAATGGTGTGAGTATACGTGGTGGTTCTCCAACTCATTATGAAGGTCCTCATAAAGTTTTTTGAGCAGAAAAATTTGGGTGCTCCGGGGCGCCAGATTCATGAGCACACACAAAAAAATTGAAGAATTTGGATATTTCCTTAAAATGGTCTGTAAATGCGGAAACAGGCGTTAGAAATAGTGTGAGTATATGTGGTGGTTCCCTAACTCATTACAGAGGTTCTCATAAAGTTTTTTAAGATAAATATTTTGAGTGCTCCGGGGCGCCAAATCCATGGGCTAATACACATGAAAAGTCGAGGATTTTGGCAAGTTTCTAAAAAAGTGTCTGTAAATGCAGAAATATGCGTTAAAAATATGGTGTGAGTATACGTGGTGATTCCCCAACTCATTACGGAGGACCTCATAAAGTTTTTGTAGGAAAAATTTTTGGGTGCTCCGGAGCACCAAATTCATGGGCTAAATAAATTGACTTCGTCTCTTTTTCATTAAATAAATTTAAAAAAATACCTCATTCATCCTTATTAATTCACCGAGATGTGTACATATATAAATTATAATATAAGTAATTTAGTATATGTATTCATTAATTTAGTATACGTGTATAAGTAATTTAGTATATGCATGGATTAATTTAGTATACGTATATAAGTAATTTAGTATATGTATTGAGTAAGAGTTTCACCTATAATACTATTCCAATCATGCTATTAGCTAATTAATTTTTTTTATCGATGTTAAAGCATGCAATTTTTTATGATGTTATGAAGTTCAAAAAAGAATTATATATATACAATTTGTATCTATTCTTACGATATTGACTAATGTCTACTTTAATTTAATGAATTTCAATAAACACATGTAATTCACATCCTTTAGTGCAAGTGGAGAATCTGATTTGATAATAATAAATACTTTATAAGAATTTCAGTACGCACAATGATATATTTTCCTTTTCAAGATAGTTTTTTGATATATTTATATAATGCAATTGAGATTTACAATGCACAAATAAACTCTTGAATTATTTTATTGATTTCCTTAATTTATTTTGATATAATAGATTTATTCTAAATACAAGACATTTGGAATTAAATTTAAAATTAAATTAAAAAAAGAAAAGGAAAAATAAATAAATAAAATCAATAGAGTAAAAAGAGTAAAGCAATCAAAAGAAGAAGAAGTTTAAATGTAAGGCATTTTTTAAAAATAAAATAAAATTACATGTATTAATTTAGTTTAAATATAAAGCAAAGAAAACAAAAAAATGTTTATTTAAAATTAAAAAGAAAAGAAAAAATATAAATAAATTGAAAATAAATAAAATAAAAATTTATACACTCGACACATGTATATCACTATTGATACTTAAATTGGGTCTTGGCTCCACGTCAGCATAAAATGAGTATGAAAACTAGTAATAAATTAGTCCAGAGAGGGGTGGGGGGTGGGGGTGAGGTAATATGATCCTACTTAAGTTTAAATATGTTGTTGAAATTTTGAATATAATTCGGGATGGTACTTGTGTTTTATCCCTCCTAAATAATTTATTTTTTTAATATGTAACTAATGTTTCTTAAAATTATTTTATATTTAATAATTAAAATATGATAAAATTAAGTAAGTACATTAAAATATTTCCCTTTGTAACTTGAAATTTCAAATTTAACTAATTTTATTGAGTGCATATCCTTTTTAAGTATTTGATAAAATTACTTTTATCATTATATTTTTTATTCATGCTACTTTCCATATACAATATGGTAAGAACTTTAATTTATTTTAAAATTTTCTTTTTGTATTAACTAATGTTTCTTCAAATTATATTTATATTTGATAATTAAAATATGATAAAATTAAGTAAGTATATTAAAATATTTTCCTTTTTAACTAGAAGTTTCAAATTTCACTAATTTTATTGAGTGCATATCATCTTTAAGTATATGATAATTTAATTTTTTTATAGTTAGATTCTTATTTATGCTACTTTCCATATATAATATGGTAAGAAATCTAATTTATTTATATTGGGGGGAGAACTTATGTGTATAAATAGCATGGTAATATATCATTTACAAGTACCATTTCTTGAAATTAGTTCACCAACAAAGTTTATGTTATTCTAGTAATGGAGGGTAATAAGACTGTCGGACATCACAAAATTCCCATGGAAAAAATAGAAAACGAAGCTGCTCGATATGCCTCATTCTTAGAACATCGATTGAGTTTATACAAGTTGGCTGGTGATCTCGTTCAACAACATGATGTTGATATAGGAATAGTTCTTTCTTCTCCGACGAATAAGCCTTACTCATTTTTTCATCCAACTGTTGAAGTAGTTTCTCAGCGTTTGATGAAACCAAATGTAGAATTAGGTGACACTACAAAACTTGCTGCAACATGTGTTCGAAACAATGTGAATGAAATAGAATATAAACTAACAGAGTTAAAAATTAGGGAAGATTTTGCAAGCAAGCAAAGCGTTATACTTGACCAAGCCAAAGAGATGAGAGAAATTGGTTGGTGGGAGGATGTAGAAAAACTCAAAACTGATGAGGTGACTCAGTTTGAAGCTTGGCTAGATGTTGCTGATTTTAACATGAAAAATCGTTTGAAACAATTGGAAAATGAAGTTGCATCTAATGCTTCATAAGCAGATTCATCTCTACATTAGTTTTTGAAATTTTATTATTTGTTCTGCTTTTATTTTTTAATTAATTTTATATTCTTTTATATTGATGATGCTAGCTATTACATGTACTCTACAATGATATTTGTTATAAAATATTATTTCTATTTATATTAATATATTTTTTCTCTTACATGTTTGGTCTCATTTTTTTTATGTTTTGTTTTATAAGTATTTCAGGTAAAGTATATTACTCAATTTATTGTGTTTTTGCCTTTTTTGCGATATAAAATTTAAAAAAAAGTTATATGTTTAATTTTTACCGTCACTCATTGATAATTTTTTTTACATTTATTTAATACTTAAAATATATAAATAAAAAAATTACATTAAACATTAGACTTTTGAAGAATACATGGTCAATCATGTAAGAGAAAAAATATATTATTTTAATGAAAATAATATTATTTCATAATAAATATCATTGTAGAGTACATGTAACAACATCATCAATATAAAATTAAAAAGTTTGTAAAATAAGTTGAACCAATAATAGAATTTAAAAAAAATTTAATGTAGAGATAAATCTATTTATGAAGCATTAGATGCAATTTTATTTTTCAAATGTTCCCGAAGATATTTCATGTTAAAATCGGTAATATTTAATCAAGCTTCAAAATTAATTAACTCATTAGTCTTGAGTTGATAAATATCCTCCCACCCACCAATTTCTTTCAATGTTTCACTTGATCAAGTATAATTGTTTGAT
The DNA here is from genome assembly GCF_000226075.1 of Solanum tuberosum. Classification (NCBI taxonomy): domain Eukaryota; kingdom Viridiplantae; phylum Streptophyta; class Magnoliopsida; order Solanales; family Solanaceae; genus Solanum; species Solanum tuberosum. The sequence continues at coordinate 38,904 of NW_006239338.1, read as the reverse complement.
TGCTTGCAACATCTTCTCTAATTTTAAACTCTGCAGATTAATATTCGATTTCATTCACCTTGTTTCGAACATGTGTTGCAACAAATTGTGTAGTGTCATTTAATTCTATATTTGGATTAAAAAAACGGTGAGCAATTGCTTCAGTAGTTGGATGAAAAAATGAATAAGGTTTATTCGTTGGAGAAGAAAGAACTATTCCTTTGTCAACATTGTGTTGTTGAGTGAGTTCACCAACCACTTTATATAAACTCAATCGGTGTTTCAAAAAGGAGGCATATCGAGCGGCTTTGTTTTATATTGTTTCATGAAATTTTTTTGACGTCCGACAATATTCTTACCCTTCATTACTAGAATAAAATAAACTTTGTTGATAAACTAATTACATGAAATAATACTTATAAGAGATAGAATACCATGATATTTATACACATTTATTCTTCCCCCAATATAGATTAATTAAATCTCTCACCTTATTCTTCCTTTCTTGATAGTGCATCTGCTATTCTATTATCAGTTAGGGTTGGGCATAATATGGTTAAAATCGAAAAAACCAATCGAACCGAATATTTTTAATTTCGGTTTCTTCGATTGATTTCGATTTCGATTTCAAAATTCAATATTTCATTTTTTCGGTTCAATTTTAAATTTTTTAGCTGAAGAAAATCGATTAACCGTAATAAACGAAATATATATTTCAATATATATATATATATATATATATATTCTTTAGTCTTTACACCCTATTAACTAATCACTATTCAACCCATGCCCCATAGAGGACAGAAATCCTAAACTTAAATCCCTAACGCCCCACGCAGCTCATCTCTCTAGTCTCAACTCTCGTCAGTCACTCTCAGGCCAGCCGGCGCTGCCGCTCAGTTCTCGCTGAGTGCTCGCAGGCGTCGCGCAGCCCGCTACTCACTGGCCAGTGGCCAGTGGCCACTGCCCACTGCTCACGCTCGCGAGTCGCGCCTCGAAGGTACTAGTTTGTTTTCTCTGTGAATATACTGAATTACTAGTTTGTTTTAACCATTTGGTTCGTAAATTTTATTGACTCGATTAATTTGAATTTGAATTTAAATTCATCAGCGGGATAGGCTGCAGGGATACAATGTTCTCCACCTAAAAGTTATCAAGACTCAAGCTTATTTGATATTTTGTAGTGAAAATCTTAATTCCACTGCTATTTCGCAACTATTCTTTTTCATGTTCCAATTTACTCAGATTCATAATCTTTATTTTGATGCTAAATTAATAATGGAATCTAATAAACTTGTGGAAAACAACACGAGTAGCACTCTACGAGCTCAGATTAGAGTTTTTTTTATTCATTGAATGCAACTATGTGATTATTTGTGTGATCTGTGAACTGTAAATTGTAATGTACTGCGTCTTTCTGTAATTAAGTTGCAACTCTGTTGACATTTGTGTTAAATGAGTATTCATGAAGTAGTGTTGAGTCATGAGTGTCTATCATCCCTAGAATCAGTTTTGTTTGAATATTTAAGTCAATGACATGGTAAGTTGCAAGTTGAATGCTTGTCGAAATTTGAAGGCAAAAGCCAAACTGTATGGCATAGATTGCTGGAGTTTGGAGAGTATATCGTTGAGTGTTGATTGTTGTACAGTTAGTGATCATTTGAACAGCAGCACAGCCCACAGGTGACGAGGTATTGAGGTGAAAACTTACCATTTGCACAAATTTGATATTTGAACAGGTAAAATTATGCCCTTTTGAGTTTAGTGATGGCCTAATTGGGCAGGCTGCAGGTCACAACTCACAGGTGAAGTTGCAAATTATTCCTTTTCTTCTATTTATAAGGTGGCTCTGCCCCTGGACATGAAGATGCATGATATGAAGTACCCACGTATAGTGATGAGTAAACTGCATTGTATACCTCCTTCTCTTCCCTTCCTACCCCTATAGGTGGGGGTGAGAGTTCATGGTTTAAGCATAGAGAAAAGAATATGTCTACTTGCCGCAAAAGAGTCCTTTAATGCACATGCCATTTTTATATAAAAAATATAAGAGTTACACATAACTGCTCCATGAAAAAGCACAACAATAGGATGACCTTAACAAGGCTCAGACTGTGGAGTTCAATTACTACTACTCTTACCCATTTTTAGGCGTACGTATGAATACACTAACATTTTAATTTCAAGTCAAAGAACCTGCTAAATTCTACCCAAAAAAAAAACATTTCTCTAAGATTATAGGGCTAGGTTTACTTTTTGCAAGAAGGAAAGAGAAGAATTTAGAACAAAAAGAGAGAGTGTGTGCGGTCCTTAGGGTAAGTTTGTTAACAAAGACGGACAAATACACAGAAGTGTCTTCTCTCTTTCTCTCTCTCGTTCAAAAAGCCATCAAAACCATTCCTTCAGCCTCAATTTTTTTAATACTAAACCATTCTTCAAAAAAGTTCCTAAAACAAATCTTCCAAAACAGAAAAGCACACACATCAATTGTTTTCAAAACAGTGTTTTTCATATCCAAATGCCATATTTATCTATCTTTCAAATCTAAAAAACAAAAAAAAGGATAGTGGCACATGCATCACATGCATATACCAATATATACTCTTCTAGGAGAAGGGGGATGAAAGTAACTACCTTTATCTTGATGGCACAAGACCCTTGACGAAAAATCTGTGGAAGGTCCTTGTAGTTGATACCAAACTGCTGAAAGAGTAATTCAGTTTGCTCCTGCTTTTGTGTCCCCTGCTTTTGTCGAACACTATTAAGCCTCAAGTCTAGGGTTCTTTGAGTCTAACCATAAATTTGAAAAATGATGTGTTTAAATGCCTTCAAAAGTAAGTAGATCCAAAATATAAAAATGCAGTTAATCCTACCATGGCCCAAGCTATTATTGCAAAAATTGGTGAATACAACCATCAATCATTAAAAATTTCATCTTTGGAGCAAAACCAAGCAAGATGAAAAAGTAATGAGGGTAGAATTTTTTTTCCCCTTAGAGCACCGTTTTGATACAAGAAGAGTACCTAAGGGAAAGAAGATATAAACAACTAGGGAGGTCATAATTCATCTATAACGATATTGTAAGGAGCACATCACATATATGAGAATTGACTGATTGAAAGCATATTAGACAAGGCACACTCGAAATTCCGAACAGAAGTGGAAAAAGATTTAAAGATTGGAAAATGCTTTTGTACATTCTTTGAGTACAGATGGAGCACCCATAGCCTAGTAGTCAATGAAGTGGATTGAGAACCATGAGGTCTGAGGTTCAAATCCCAGTATATACAAAAACACTAGGTGATTTCTTCACATCTGTCCTAGGCTCCTAGCCTTGGTGGGCAGAGTTAATTGGCTAGTGGGAGGTGACAGGTATCCCGTGGAATAGTCGAGGTGCATGCAAGCTGTTCCAAGGCACCAGGGTTATCAAAACAAAAAGTACAGATAGAGAAAAAGATATATATCTTGTGACTTGACCTATAACTTAGAATCTTCAGTCCAATCCAAAATTTGGCCCCAAGTTTACCATTAGTTAGCTTCAAGTTATGTGGTTCATCTAAATCATATATAGCAAGAGTAAAATTTGGAAAAATCAGCTTCATGATCTAAGTAACACTTCTCAATCTGTGCAGTGCAGGTATTGACATTTTTGAAAGGAGTTCAACACATAAATTCCAGGTAACAAACTGTAGACGAGTAATCCATAGGAGATCATAGATATGTATGCAGAGCTATCACTCCAGAAACCTTTGCTGGGAGCTTTAATACTTTTTTCTTCACATAATAGTCATTTTCTAAGACCTTCTCTAATAAGCATCTTGCTTTGTGCAAATGAAGTCACTAAATGCATATAACTGCGTACCTTCTGTAGCTACTAGCATATGAAAACCACCTGCTACTATATCTGGCAAGTTTGGCCTGGACCAGGACTGACACACTTGGCCTCTGGCCCAGGGAGATGGTCTGGTTCACGAACCGGACCCTTTCTTAAGAGGCCGGTCTGGGCCAGTAAATTCTGAAGAGTGGTGGACCTGACACCAACTCCTGATTCCTAACCACTATGTGATCTGGTAGTGGACCAATCCGAGCTTCTTCTTTTTAACTTCATTCTACTTTTCTTCTTATGATTTTTAACATTATATTTATTTAGTATTAACTAAAATTTGAAATCGAAAAAGAATAACATTGAAGAAAAAAACCGTAAATACGCATGTCATATTATTGAGGAAACAATTCAATTTTTTATTCTCAAACTTGAGTTAATTTCAGCACCTTAAGAATCTCTTTCGCCTCCTTTTCTAACTTTCCAGAAAACACCAGCTTCCACAAACAAGTATTGTATTGATTGCTTATATGACCTGTAAGAAGAACCAATATCCTTTAGCATCAGATTTTAAGAACTCAACTCCTCCAGTAACAATTAATTGGAAATATTCAATACGAGAACTCACATTCTGTTTGTCTCCATAGAAGATATGCCTGAAGAACCTCCATTGATGTAGATAACTCGTGAATGGAATGATGGAGGCACACTTACCTCTTTTTGAGAAAAGAACTATTTCCATTTGGTTACATATGTGGATGAGAAGAAATACACAATAATGGATAGGATTTTGCTGCACGTTGAAATTTCTGAGCAACTTCGTCTCAAATGAAGAAACTAGGATTATTTTACATCTCTCTTTTCTTTGTCTTCTTGACTAATTCAAGTGGGATATTTTGTATCTTATAATCCATTTTACTCAACTCCACATAAGTATCTTGAAAACGAAAACATATATATGGTGGTCATCTTAGTGAGAAGACAAATGTGTGGACAGCCAAGCTGACCACGCCTTAAGGTTGTCCTGGTGCCTTCTTAAGAAAAGTTTGTGATCAATCTCTATATTTCCCTAATACTGCTTACTATGCATTTCCTCAAGCCAGCTACCACAAGGGCCTATAGGCTATAGCGATTTGGAGCTGATTTTCCTTCTCATTAACAAAATCTCAAAAATGATTAACAAAAAACAAGAAATATATAACCTAGGTCAACCCCCAAAGCTAGCTCATAAGGGAAGGATTGATCAAGATCATATTAGGAGACCAAATTCCTTAATGCCCACCGATATGGGACTCAACACCCCCGCACGTCAAGGACTGGACATCGGAGAGTGGACAATATAAGAGGGGGGTCCAACATCGAAACAATGAATGGGTTAGACCTAACTATGACACCATGATAAAGTAATGGACCTTGGTTCTAACTCAACCCCAAAAGCTAGCTCATGAGGGGAGGATTGCCAAAGTCCATATAAGCAAACCATCAATCCATTCCCCGATCAATGTTGCACACTTGCACTCTAACCCACTTTAACAAAAACATGCTAAAGAAGGGTAATTGAAGGACAGTTCAAACTGGTATAGACATGGGCGGTTAAGAAAGAGATAAAAAGTTGATAAACTATCCAAGAGGCAGCAGCATCCCTGAGCATAATTGAATTAGCTTCACTGTTAGAGACTGGTTATATAATATACAGTTCCTCAGCAATCAGCACTAGGACAATGTAACAGTCAAGTTTAAAATAATGACAGATTGTTGGTGTCAGGAATCCAAAAAAAATTGCTTAGATGATCTAAAATCAAAGACAAATGGGACATGATCTAGCAAACCAACAGCTGAGGAAGAGATTTGTATATTGTAGTTAACAGAAAAGATGATTCTAGTTGAATCACGTACAAAGTTATCATGCAATCGTTCAAAGAGTGTTCAAGAAGCATAAGACAAGAAAAGTAAACAAGTATTGTTTTATCGCTACTCAAACAAGAGTCAATGCAAGAACAATAATTTTGTATCATACCAGCGATATATGAATACTAACAAGACAAAGTGCATCATTCAAATTACTCGTCCGAAGAGCCAAAAATAATTATTGATAAACACTGATATCAAATTCTTGAGATATGAAATAGGTTACAAACCTTGCTCGCCTCTGGTAAAATGTGATTTCCTTCTTCAAAACGAAACTACATAAATCGTTGTACCACATTGTCAAGCTTTTCAAGGGGGAAGAAAAAGGGTATAACTGTCTAATAGTAAGAAACGCATCATACCTGTACTCATCAGTAAATCCATACGCAAATATAACATCAGAGAAGTTCTCTAATACCTTAATAGCACAAGCATTCATCAAGTTCAAGGCTTTGTCATCATTCGGCTTCTCAAATCCATGCTTCTCCGAGAAACTAAACATATACAATGCAAATTAGAAAATCAAATACCACAAAACCCAAAATGGAGCAAGAGTATATTCACAAGCTACCAACACCAATTGACAAGAACTAGCACTTAACCTGAACACAGACCTATACTTCAATAGAATTTTAACTGGATATCTCTAGATTTCAACACCTTTACCTTAATTTGCAGAAAGATAACAAGACAAAAAATAAAGGTACATGCAAACCGTAAACATTTAAACATCTCATTACCTGCCAAAGTCGCGGCCATCAATTTGAACAACAATGATATTTGGGTACATTACTTCGTCTTCCACCTCAAAACATTACACGTACTCATACTAGTTGTTCGCCATTCCCAAATGCCGCTACAACCTGATTGAAACAAAAGATTTATGTGAAGTTATAAATGTCACAAAAACCTATTTTTTCTCATTGGAATTTCAACAAACCTGTAATCGATTCAATTTAATACTATCACAATTAATAATATTCAATAACGAATCATGATTTTTTTAAAAAAATTTGAAGATGCCCAAGATGGGCCTTTTATTAATGATAAACAAAAAAAACAAATCAAAAAAGTACAAAGGCTTGAGCCCAAAAGTGGCCCAAACCCGGAAAAGATATCCTAAAACAGAAAAAAGAAAATCTCTTCAGCTCCCCCTACAATTTCCAACAAAATCGTGGAGCTCCAGTTGTGCGCCGGCGATGTGAACGCCCAACATAAAAAACACCTCCGATCCTCAGTAGCACTACAAACACTTCCATGTTCGGCTTGTAATCATCTGGATGTCAAAACTTCTCACTGACATCATGATTCAACACCAACGAAGACTTCTTCAACATGAATGTGACATAGCTAGACTTAAAACAAAAGGTGTGAGTCGATTTGAATCCTTCCCCATACCTTTCTCATTTTCCCATTATTTCAACTTACAAATTTTCCTCTCAACAGAATGAATCCCAAAGGAGTTGGTACCACTGTTAAAGAGGAAAAAGTGTTCAGTTGTCAAAACAGGTATTGAGAAATCTGTTATTGAAAGTATCCTATGCTTCCTCAGTTGTTTGTTGTATGTTTAGCTTCCTTGATTCAGCTCGCCTGTTGTTTACTCCTGTAGCTTGTACCCAGTATTTTGAACTCTTTTTATTCTTAGATATGGCATGCTGTTTTTTTCCAATTGAATAATTGTTTTTGCTTGCTGTGGAAATTCTTGCATAATATAAAATTGGTGTATATGTGTGCCTGCAAAATCAAAAGCATAATTAGTGAAAAAATCTGCTAAATATGTTCCCCTCCCGATATGTATGCACCACCTCCACCTCCCTATTCATCATCAGGTCCTTTATATGGCTTTTATCTCGAGTTATCAACCAAGGGACCTCCCATATTCCATTTATAACTTTTTGAGCCATTAATGAATCTGTTTCAATAATCAAAGGTACTAGATTGTGTTGTAAGCAATAGTCTATACCAATTCTAATCGCCTTAACTTCGTCAGCTTCAATCACAGAGACCTCCTCTAGTAACCTAGTTTCAGCATATATCATCTCCCCTTCTTCATTCCTGGTACAGAAGACTATTGATCCAGACCCAAACCTCACTGAACCATCCCTGTTCTTATTCTTATATTATTATTAAATAAATTGTATTTAGCAAATAAATTTCACTCAAAGAAGTTGCCTTATAAATCTCATTTTGTCAAATGAGCTTTTATAAATGGAAAAATCACCCCCCCCCCCAATATATATTTAAGGGGAAATATTACTGATTTTAAATCTACTTTTAAAATATTATTGTTTATAACATTTTAATTGCGGGTTATAACAGATCACTTTTTATTTATAAATCAATTTAATTTCACTTTATTAAATAATTAGTCTTCTATAATTAAATTTTTATTATTAAGTGATATAAATAAAGAATCAATCATAATTATCTCTTACACATTTTTAGGGATTTTACCTTGATGCTTGTTCTTTTTTTACTTCTTTTTTTATTGTCTTCTACAATTATATTTTTATTATTAAGTGATATAAATAAAGAATCAATCATAATTATCTCTTACACATTTTTAGGGATTTTACCTTGATGCTTGTTCTTTTTTTACTTCTTTTTTTATTGTCTTCTACAATTATATTTTTATTATTAAGTGATATAAATAAAGAATCAATCATAATTATCTCTTACACATTTTTAGGGATTTTACCTTGATGCTTGTTCTTTTTTTACTTCTTTTTTTATTGTCTTCTACAATTATATTTTTATTATTAAGTGATATAAATAAAGAATCAATCATAATTATCTCTTACACATTTTTAGGGATTTTACCTTGATGCTTGTTCTTTTTTTACTTCTTTTTTTATTGTCTTCTACAATTATATTTTTATTATTAAGTGATATAAATAAAGAATCAATCATAATTATCTCTTACACATTTTTAGGGATTTTACCTTGATGCTTGTTCTTTTTTTACTTCTTTTTTTATTGTCTTCTACAATTATATTTTTATTATTAAGTGATATAAATAAAGAATCAACCATAGAAAAATATTTTCTCTTTCACCTGCTCTCTCATCTCTTGTAGAAACTGTTTCTACATCTCAATATCACCCGAAAATCTTCATTCTACAATCAAAAGAAAGGCCAAATTCACTATAATAAGAATTAAGTTTTTAGGATTTTTGATAAAACATGTCGATTAAACTTGAGCATACTCCTAGAAAGAACCTCATATTAGTAAAAGTGAGTTCTACTGTTGAAATCAAGGCTCCGACCTTTAACATATTGACTCAAACGCCGTTGCCAAACAAGAATGCAAGTCCGACAAGAAAAGTTGTTACCTTTCAAAGAAGAAACAAATTCCGGGAAAGGAGAAGAAAAGTGAAACAAAGAACATGCTTTGGATACCAACAATTATCCTACACCAAAACCACGAAAATCAAATTTGAAATAGTTGATTGCAGCTTAGACTTTTAATAGTTATAGGTCTTTTTTAATTTTTGGATGAAATATATTTGTTTTTGCTACAGTTTTTTACAATAATACAATATGCAGTGTTTTACATTGTCATATTTATTCTTTTAGTAAGTGCTCCAGTTAGATACCAACTTTGTACATCTTTATTTTAAATTTGTGAAAAATTTCAAGTTAGATACCAAGTGTATACAATTTGGATATCAGCATTGGCTAGATTTTTATTGGACTTTAGTATTAAAAACACCTCATAAACATAATACACTATAGTTGTATACATTGTTACAATTAACTAGTTTTGTCAAAAAAATGAATTACATATTGTTTCGTATAATTTCGGGATACCAGCTCTATACAAACTGCATACAAATTGGATACAACATTAACTAGTTTTAGTTTGGATATCAGTTTGAAACCAAATGAACACCAATTAAAATCACATGAAATAGTTTTATGTTGGCTTACATTGTTTCTCATTGATCTCCAAGTTGAAAAATTAAGAGTGGCATTAAATTGGTATTCAATTTGTATATAATTGGTATCCATTTTGTAATATATATAATTGGTATTTTTAACTTGAAAATTTAAGACAAAAAACTAAAAACTAAAAGATGTATGAAGTTGGTATCCACCTTGTATAAATATTGTAAAATGAATTTGAAAATGTAAAATAGTGACCATTATATATTGTATCCACCTCAATTACATCTTGTTTTATGTCCTTTTTTTTCAAGTGGGACACCAACTGAATACCAAATGAATATCAATTGTAAATTACATTAATTAGTATCAATGAAAATTCAGTTGCATACCAAATGTACACCAATTGCATACCGGCAATACTTAATAAACTACTCACCATTTATTTGAAAAATAATGAGTACATTGTCACAATTAAAACAAAACATAAGTTTAAAACACAAAATAAAATAAAACATGATTTTGTCACAACTATAAATTATGATTTTTTTGGTGCAGGGTAATTTGAACATGTCCTCCTGTTGTGGCCCTCTCGATGACATGTATTGCATGTAACTTTGGACCTTTTGAATTTCACATCAGCAAAACCCTTTCAGCGTTCAAGTTACGGTCTTCCTACAGTTCTTTTTGAACAAGGCGGCAACAACTTAGGCTCAAACACATAACTTGGTATCCCACGTACTCTCACATGGTAGAGGTTCAATAGGGATCGCATATACATCTTCAAAATTCTTCAAGCTATAAAAGGGAGAGCAATAATTTGTTTCATGCAGTCTTCTATACCTAAGAACTGGCATTGCATGTCTGCAAGGTATCTTATCATTTTGTACATATTTGCTTGTTCCATCAAAAATTCACTGTGTCGATATTACATGATACAAAGTAAAAATACATATGTTATACCAATATACAAATTTCAGACAACTCTTATTCACACATTTCATACCTTTTTCATGCCAAAAGTCATAAATTATTCATACTAGGATCATGCCACTAGAATACCAAAATAATTTCAACTTATAAATTTTCCTTGTCATTTCTTAAACAATATACCAAATTCATTACATTGTTATTCACAAAATACATTCTAATATAATGTCAAAAAAATCAATTCAAACCAGAAATTATACCAAAAAAACATTATCAATTGCCAAAAACTGAAAAATGACTTAGACAAATAATGAACAAATTCACTATTCATACTAAAATATAACATTATGCATTTTTTAAAAATGCCATAATTAAAATTGTTATACACAAAAAAAAATTTGAAATCAATATACAAATTTAATACAATTGTTATGCACAATTTTCATGCATAATTCATGTCAAAACTATACCTATTTCATGCCATAAGTCTTCACTTTTTTCACATCAGAATCATTCCAATATAATATCAAAATAATACCACTTCCAAATATTAATTTTCATTTATTAGATAATCAGAATATGAAATTCATTCCAATTTAATGCGAAAATCGTACCAATATGATATAACCAGTACACCAATTTCAAATAAATTTTATGTAATTTTCTTAACTAGAAACATAAAAAAAAATGAATGTTCATATCAAAATCTAAACTAATTTCAAACAAATTTTATGTATTTTCAAAATATAAAATTTTATAAAATTTTCAAAAAGTCATAATAAAAACTATTACACACAAACAAAATTTGGAGAGAAAAAAAAGCCAGTATCATCATTGTTCATTTTTTACGTTTGGTTTGTATAATAATACAAATAAAAATTCGCAAAGAACACTTACCTGAAGGATCCCATCTACCACCATGCTTTATTAGTACTGATACAAACCGTCCATTACAAGAAAGTGAAGATTATTGAATAAAAACGAAGATGAAATAGATGAGACTGAAGACTAAAAAGAGAATTTCGAGAAGAGAGAAATGTTTGAACAAAAAATGAAAATAAATTTGTTTGAAAGAATTTTAACTGTTCAGAGCTAAGCAAGGAAAATAAATATCCCTTTTTTATGAATCTCTTATTTTTATTCCTCATCTTAATTATCATTTATTTTTCAAATTATTTACTACTACTATATTCGTTTTTACCTTATTTAATTTTCACACTAATTGATTTTTATTGCTAATTTAAATCATTTTTTTATTTTACTGAAATGTTAAAACTTGCAATTTATTATTGTTATAACCTGAAAGATAAAGAATAATATTACAACTTATAATTATTAGTCTTATATATGTCAATTATAAAAAATATTACTTTATAAATTACATTCATCATTGAGATTTTATCACTTTCACCAAGTGCACAAAACAGTTTTGGTTTTTTAGGATAGGTTGAAAATAGTCTCTTAAATATACAATAAATAATTTTGATTCTTTGACTTTGTTAAAATTAACACTTTTAGTTTTTGATAAATGATTAATAATTTATGATTGTTAGATTTGACGAAAACAATGAGGATAAATAAGAAGGTTTAACCATAGATATTAAGAAAGTACCATCAAATTCTAAATTATGCCGCATAAAAAATATATTCGAGTATTTTCTGCAAAGTCTTTGTTGTGTGTAAGGGTGGATATGATATGGTATATACCGAATTACCATATCATATTAAAATTTTTAATACCATTATTTTGGTATTATGGTATTTAATTTGGTATGACATATGGTATACATTTTAATTTTTTTTATATTCGGTACGGTATTTCATATTTAGAAATAATATACCGAAATATTGAATATCATACCGAAGTATATAGTTACTTAAATAACGTATATATATAGTATTAGTATAAACTAAATGTTTAGAAGTTGAAATTTTGACTACTCTATTTTGATTGAAATGTATTTGAAATGTAATTTATTAACAAAAGGGGTTGTTTATACTTTATTTTGAAATATATATATATTTCTACATGTGTAATGTGTTAGTATGATACGATTCTGATCTTTTTTAAATTGTCGAAGTCATAATACTCTATTATTCGAGTATATATTTGTCAAAGTTGAACAAATTATGGCTATCGATTTACCATACCGTAGAATACCGAAACCGAACTTCAAAATACCAAATTAAATTGGTATGGTAATGATATAATGTTATAAAAATCGAATACCGAAATTACGATATCGAAACTTTCAAATACTATACCATGTCATGCCCACCCCTAGTTGTGTTCTTATAAAAAGATTAAAATTTATCTTTTTAAGTGTCTTTTTTAAGATTTCAAACATTGCAATAAGCGGAAGCACAACACTATTTTAATATCATTATATCAACTTATCAAAATATTCTTGAATCAAATTTTATTATTCTAATTTTATATTATATTTTTTTTATTGAAAATTTGCATTGTTGATATTTTTACTTCATAACCTATAAATATGACAAAAATTCCTTGAAAAGAAATTGTTAGAAAAAATATTATAAAATAATAATTAATAGCTTTGCATCTAAAATAAACTAAAATGTTTAGTAAAAATATATATTACAATATTTCTTTTTTTAAAAGGAACATTCTATTATCGGTTTGACTTTAGGCTCCTAATATTGGACCAAAAACTGTTAATCAACATATGGACGAATCTAAGGTGACAATGAATTGAACACATATATATTACACTTCTTATAATTAAGAAGTTTTAAATTTAAATACACATATGAAATTTAAGATCTAAATATTAGTTAATTAAGATTTTTTTAAAAATATTTATATAAAATTTATCTTTATTTAAAAGTTATACAGTAATTTAAAAAATCATATTAAATACTACTAATTAATCTAACATAATACTCCTTGCTTTTAGATTTACTTGTCAAATATTTCTATTTTTACTTGTCATTTTTGACAAACTAAGAAAGTATAATTTTTTTCCTTCCTATTACATCTTCAATTTATTAATATTAAATTAGTATCTTTAAAAAATATAGTGAGTAAATATGTTTGGAACCTATCAATTATTAAGTATAAAATTATATATTAATTATTATTTTCTTAATAGATATGTCAAATCAAAATTAAACAAGTAAATTCGAATGAAGTGAAATATAAAAGAATGTTTTAAAAAGATTAAGTGATGGAGGATAATATCAATGATAATGGCGGTCGAAATATGTGGTATCCAACATTGATGGTGTCAAATAAAAGTACTCCTGTTCCAATTTACTTAGTTATTAAAAAATAAATAATTGACATGGTAAGTTTATCATTTTACCTCTATTACTTGATAGAATATTTAAATTAATTTATTCATTAACCTTTCTGAAAAACATTAACTCTCTAAATAAATTGAGGGTATAATATGTAAAAAAAAATACTCCATATGTATTACTTGTCCACTTTTAAATTGACACACATATTAAGAAAACAATTATTGACATAGTGAGTTCACTATTGTACCCATAATAATTATGAAGTAGATGAATTAAAACTTAAGATTTTCAAGAAGTTCTACATTTTTCAAAGTAATTAATTGAGGGTATAATAGGTTAAAAAAATTGTCTTTTCTTGATTTGTCAAAACGGACAAGTAATTAGGGACAACTAAAAAAGGAAAAATTGACAAGTAATTAGGGACAGAGGGGGTATTATCTTTTCTTGAAAAATGACAAGTAAAATGTCAAAATTGGACAAGTTAAAAGAGACAAAGGGAGTAGTAAACAGTAGTGATTGATTGTGAGCGTTAGTGATGACCACTAATAATTATGATAGATAAATCATCCAAGTCGTGGTTTAGTGGTCAATAAAGTGATTGAGAATCATGAAGTTTCGAGTTTAATTTTTAAGTGGAGACAAAAAGTATTAGGTGATTCTTCCTATTTATCCTAGCCATAGTGGATAGAGTTGCTTGATACCTGTTCGCCGATGGAAAGTGACATATATTGCGTGAAATTAGTCAAGATGCACGAAATCTAAAATTTGTTTGGTTCGAAAGTGATTGAGGCGTTATGCAGAACTTACAATTGCAAATCATATGGTTGACAAATCAGACGACAAATAAAAGCATACTAAGAATATATAATTATTATGGTTTGGTCAAACAACTTACATATTGAAAACTAATATTTAAAAAAAAACAAAAATATGTTTAGGAGAAAATCTCCTCATAAACAAGACTCTTAAATGACTACATTATGGATTCTATTGTGTTTTGCTATGAGAATATCGATCTTCAATTTATAGGATTCCAGACTTTCCCTATGAGGAAAGAATAAATCAATTATGGAAGAAAAATATATTTTCCTTTTATGAAAAGTAAAAACATTCATGGTAATGTTTTATCTTTTCTTTTAGGAAAACATAAACTTCAATAAGATAAGAAAATTAGGGCAAACTCCTTTTGTCTGGATTTTCTTCATAAAACTTGATCCGCATTTTTCATATAATTTTCATGTATCACTATTCCTTACCATGGTTTACAAATTGATATGAGTTAAAAATTAGAGCACCGTGTTAAAAGTTATGAGCATGGTTGAAAGTGGAGCTCATGCGCTAAAAGTAAGATGCATGAGTTAAAAGTGGAGCTCATGCGTTAAAAGTAAGATGCATGAGTTAAAAATGGAACCCTAGCATTAAAAGTTGTAGCTCATGCGTTAAAAGTAGGAGCTCATGCGTTAAAAGTAATATGCATGAGTTGAAAGTGGAGCTCATGCGTTAAAAGTAAGATTCATGAGTTAAAAGTGGAGCTCATACGTGAAAAGTAAGATGCATGAGTTAAAAGTGGAACCCTAGCATTAAAAGTTTGCAGGGGTTAAAAGTTGGAGCCCATGTTTTAAAGTAAACATGAGTTGAAAATTGATTTTGTTTTAAAAGATTGAGCAGCAGGATATGTTGAAAATATATTTGAATTTTTTTTCCACATGTAGTAGCACAAAAATCTTCATTATCGTCACGTTGATTGCAAATTGATTTGAAACCACTTGAGTCTGTCTTCAATCTTGTTGAACCATAGGACCATCAGACTATGGGATCGTTGGACCATGTGCTCTGATACCACTTGTTGGGTTCAAAAGTGATTGACGCGTTATGCGGAAGCTTACAATTGCAAATCATATGGTTGACAAATCAGACAACAAATAAAAACATACTAAAGAGTATATATTAGTCAAAATTGAACAAATTATGGCTACCAATTTATCATACATAGAATACCGAAAACGAACTTTAAAACACTAAACTAAATTGGTATGATAATGATATAATGTTTTAAAAATCGAATACCAAAATTACGATATCGAAACTTTAAAATATCATACCATATCATGCCCACCCCTAATTGTGTGCTTATAAAAAGATTAAAATTTATCTTTATAAGTGTCTTTTTTAAGATTTCAAACATTGTAGTAAGCAGAAGCAAAAACATAACACTATTTTGATATTATTATATAAACTTATCAAACTATTCTTGAATCAAATTTTATTATTCTAATTTTATATTATATTTTTTTATTGAAAATTCGCATTATTGATATTTTTACTTCATAAGCTATAAATACAACAAAATTTCCTTGAAAAGAAATTGTTAGAAAAAATTAATTATAAAATAATAATTAATGACTTTGCATCTAAAATAAACTAAAAATAAAATTATTTAATAAAAATATATATTACGATATTTCTTTTTTTAAACGGAACATTATATTATCTGTTTGGCTTTAGGCTCCCAATATTGGACCAAAACTGTTAATCAACATATGGACGAATCTAAGGTGACGATGAATTGAACACATATTACACTTGTTATAATTAAGATGTTTTAAATCTAAATACACATGAAATTTAAGATCTAAATATTAGTTAATTAAGATTTTTTTTAAAAAAATATTTATATAAAATTTATCTTTATTTAAAAGTTATATAGTAATTTAAAAAATCATATTAAATTCTACTAATGGCGAAATGGTCTGGTGAACCCTTATATTTGTATCAGTTTGTATTATGAACCCTTCTATTTATCCCTTTGTCATAGGGACCCTTAAACTCAATTAAAATGAGACTTTTAAGCCCCTCCAACCATGTGTGTAACTCACTCTCTTTTATATAATTGACATGTCATATCCACGTCAGATTTATTAATGCCACATCATAATTATTTCATAACTATTTTTAAAAATTATTAACCAAAATTATTTAATAAAATGTAAAATAATAACATTTTAATTTATTATTGGCATTTCTAATTCTCCCTATTTTCACTATTTCACCACCAAAGCCATCGCCGCCGTCGTCGCCACTTTTGCCATCGAAATCACATATACTTTCTCCCTCACCCGTCTTCATCTCCGCTGCACACCATCACTAATTTTCTTTCCTCCTCCAACCTCCACAATAACAACAACCTAAGCCACCTAACAACTAGATCTGGCCAAACTTTTCGCAATCCAACGCCGACTACTATTTTCACACCCCAAATTGCTTACAAATACAATTTCACACCAACATCTACGGTGAAACTCGTTGAAATCTACCCAAAATTCGCCTGAGATTTTCTTGGGTTATCGAAACGGGTTGAAAAAGACAAGTTTAAGAGATTAGAAGGAGATGATTGCTATGAAAGATTGAAGATGGGGACCTGCAAACTCCCCTCTCCTTCCTCTCCGGCGTACCTACAAAATCCCTCGCTGACCGCCGCCTCATATTCTGGCGGGAAAAAGGACCAACATCGCTCTCATTCTAGCGAAAAAGGGACCAGAGTTGCCTCTCTCCCTCTCACACCATTGCGGATCGCTGAGCACCGCCATGAAACCAACACGACTCTCTCCCTCCACTGATAATCGCCATGAAACCTGATGTCACCAAAGTGCCAATGCCAAGATCGGGCTAAAGAAGATAACTATGGTGTGGAGAAAAAAAAAAGAGGTTTGGGCAGCGATGGGGAAGGGGTGGCTGAAAAGGGAAAATGAGGTAAGAATGCCTCACAAGTCTCCAATTAAAAAAAGGGACAAGTGGGGCCTCTTCATCTCTTCCTCAATTTAATTTAACTTTTAATTAATATATTGGACCAAATTAGTATTTTTAAAACTTAGGAGACTTTATTTTAAATTGTGAAGCATATTAAGAATGGAAAAAACTTTTTAACTTATTCAATTTTCTTTTTAAAACTGAAGTTACAGGGGAATATTGGAATCCAAGAACGGGACTTTTTTTTTTCAAAAAAAAATTTCTTCTTCATCTTCAAAATCATCAAAACTTCTTTGAGTTTGCTGTGTTTTTCTTTTCAATCAGTAGCTTCTAATACAAGGTAAATTTTCTTCTCTTTTCTATTTCAAAGGATAAGATTAGGGTTTAATAAAGATGAAAATCATCATCATCTTGCTATTATATTTTTTTGTTTTTTTTACATTATATTTATTCCGT
Organism: Solanum tuberosum; assembly: GCF_000226075.1. Classification (NCBI taxonomy): domain Eukaryota; kingdom Viridiplantae; phylum Streptophyta; class Magnoliopsida; order Solanales; family Solanaceae; genus Solanum; species Solanum tuberosum. Next base: position 20,910 of record NW_006239338.1, on the reverse strand, counting down.
TAGAACTTGAAATTAACTCAAAAGAGCATTTTTGATAAGTACAAAAAATATTTTGTGTCCATTCTTCAGCTGGGTTTAGTGAATTCAATTTAGTTGTTTCAGCCAACAACTTAAGTAGTTGTTTGGACAACTACTGAAGTTGTTTATAGAAATAACTATATTTTTGTTAATACAGAAATTGTCCAACAACTTCCTGTAGTTGTCCGACGATTCAGAAGTTGTCCCAACAACTACTGCAGTTGTTAGACAATTGTGTTTAATTGTTGGTCAACTGATTAGTTGTAGGACAAATAATTTAATTATTGATCTATAATGTACCACTATTGCTCCTTTTCTGTTGATCCTATTCAGTTAATTTCTTACTATTTACTAACTTTTAACTATTTTAGTGTAGTTATAATGCTTCAATATAAGAGGAAGAGAACTGGAACATCTTCATCCAATCCAAATGCTAAAGAAAATGCTGAGAGCTTAACTGCTGCTAGAAAAAGAGGTACCACAACACTTCAAAGTATCGGTGGACAACCATCTGGAGAAGAAAAAAGTGATCAAAGTAGCGACGATCAATCTAGTGAAATGGAAAAAAATAGTAAGAATAACAGTGACCTATCAGGTGAAGAAAAAAGTGATGAAAATAGCAACGAAA
>NW_006239338.1:5210-18846 GCF_000226075.1 Solanum tuberosum | reverse complement strand
TAATAATTCACAAAATAACTCGATCGATCTTCAATTATTGTTAAACGACTTAGTTTATACTTAATAATTCACAAAATAACTCGATCGATCTTCAATTATTGTTAAACGACTTAGTTTATACTTAATAATTCACAAAATAACTCGATCGATCTTCAATTATTGTTAAACGACTTAGTTTATACTTAATAATTCACAAAATAACTCGATCGATCTTCAATTATTGTTAAACGACTTAGTTTATACTTAATAATTCACAAAATAACTCGATCGATCTTCAATTATTGTTAAACGACTTAGTTTATACTTAATAATTCACAAAATAACTCGATCGATCTTCAATTATTGTTAAACGACTTAGTTTATACTTAATAATTCACAAAATAACTCGATCGATCTTCAATTATTGTTAAACGACTTAGTTTATACTTAATAATTCACAAAATAACTCGATCGATCTTCAATTATTGTTAAACGACTTAGTTTATACTTAATAATTCACAAAATAACTCGATCGATCTTCAATTATTGTTAAACGACTTAGTTTATACTTAATAATTCACAAAATAACTCGATCGATCTTCAATTATTGTTAAACGACTTAGTTTATACTTAATAATTCACAAAATAACTCGATCGATCTTCAATTATTGTTAAACGACTTAGTTTATACTTAATAATTCACAAAATAACTCGATCGATCTTCAATTATTGTTAAACGACTTAGTTTATACTTAATAATTCACAAAATAACTCGATCGATCTTCAATTATTGTTAAACGACTTAGTTTATACTTAATAATTCACAAAATAACTCGATCGATCTTCAATTATTGTTAAACGACTTAGTTTATACTTAATAATTCACAAAATAACTCGATCGATCTTCAATTATTGTTAAACGACTTAGTTTATACTTAATAATTCACAAAATAACTCGATCGATCTTCAATTATTGTTAAACGACTTAGTTTATACTTAATAATTCACAAAATAACTCGATCGATCTTCAATTATTGTTAAACGACTTAGTTTATACTTAATAATCCACAAAATAACTCGATCAATCATTAATTTTTACTAAGCAACTTAGTTTATACTTAAGAATTTACAAAATAACTCGATTGATCTTTAATTTTTACTAAACGACTTAGTTTATACTAATAATTCACAAAATAACTCTATCGATCTTCAATTATTGTTAAATGTTGCATGGTAATAATGTCCAAGAAAAGCTCCACAATGAAAATTTTTACGGGCATTTTCACCAAGATGCCTCGTGCAACATCCATGGTATGCTTCAGAGTAAAATTTTGATAGTGTTTTTTCTATGCTTGGATGCCTATCAGAAATAATGCACAACTCTGAAGTATCAGGGACTATGTCCAACAATTTCTCAAAAAAGTACTCATAGGCGGCATCACATTCCTTATCTACTACACAAAATGCAACATGAAAAACATGATTTTTTGTATCCTGTGCGACAACCAACAACTTTTGAAGTTGTTGGTATACATCTAATAAAAATCTTAACTACATAATTGTTTGAACTAATCATAGCATCTGTAAATACATGTTATGCATACGATAATAACTCATGAAACTACACCATTACTTGTTCCTACAACTTCATTCGATCTAGTAGGACATGAAGTTTTTTTGTGGCCAAATCTTTTACATAGAGAGCATTTATTTCTTTTCTTTGAAACCACTTCTCCTATAGTAGGTACTCGTTTCAGCCGCTTCCTTCCCAGTTTAGTTTTTTTTTCAGGTGGAGGTATTACTCTCTCTAAAATTTCCAACTGCTTTTCCAACATTTCCAGTAACTAATCTTGCAGCCTAAATCTGCTTGCACTATAGATTGGATCTGCATATGCAAGTATATATGACTCTACCTTATAATACGGAGAAGAGTACTCATAAATAATCTTGCCATATTCATCTCCAAATTTGTGTCTGAGCGCAGCCATAGCAAGTTGACAGGGTATTTTATCCAAGTCAAACTCTCGACACGAACATATTTTACTTCGAAGATGGACCATTGCGATTCCATTGTCCGCGGTGACGCTGAAGGTGTCTTCATCAATTTGATGGACCAATAATTTATTTCCCAGACTCTTATTAGCCATTATTTTAGTTTCAGTTGAAGGAACGAAGGTGGTTTTTAACTTGGCATATGCCATTCTTCTCTCATGAAATTTTTCCGACCATCTCTTGCTTATATCATTGAACAAGGCAATAATGGGAAATTCTCTTGCTTCATTGAACATTGCATTAACAGACTCAGCAATATTTGAGGTCAATACATCATATCTGAAATATAAAAATTCAAAAATATCAAAAATTAAAATACAAACTATTGCAGATTTTTAATAACTATTGTAGTTTTGAAAACAACTGTTTTTAATGTCCCACAACTTCTGCAGTTGTTGAAACAACTATGAAAGTTGTCCAACAACTATAATAATTGTTCCAACGATTATAATAATTGTCCCAACAACTACAATAATTGTTCGAACAACTATACTAATTATTCCAACAACTACAACAATTGTTAGAGACCTGCAATATTTATGTTTGAACTAGTAAGAAAGTTTACCTGTTTCCTGGAAAATATGCTCTACTCCATTTGTGAAACCCAACATTCTCAAGATAATCAGCGACCTCCGCATTGATAATTCGGATTTGTTCAAAATGGTCATGGAACACATCTCTCCGATATGCTTTTGTTGCATGGTAATAATGTCCAAGAAAAGCTCCACAATGAAAATTTTTACGGGCATTTTCACCAAGATGCCTCGTGCAACATCCATGGTATGCTTCAGAGTAAAATTTTGATAGTGTTTTTTCTATGCTTGGATGCCTATCAGAAATAATGCACAACTCTGAAGTATCAGGGACTATGTCCAACAATTTCTCAAAAAAGTACTCATATGCGGCATCACATTCCTTATCTACTACACAAAATGCAACAGGAAAAACATGATTTTCTGTATCCTGTGCGACAGCAGACAACAAAACTCCATCGTAACTACCTCTTAAGAATGTTCCATCAACGGCTAAAACTTTTCTCATATGCACAAACCCCCTAATCCAAGCTCCATAAGATGCAAAAAAATATTTGAACCTTCCCTTGTCATCAAGCTTTAACGATGTCTTGCTTCCTTCATTTATAGTCATAAGCATATGACGATAACCATCTAGAACTGCATATCCGTGCTCCGGTGTCCCTCTTATCATAGCCTTTGCTATCTCACTGCTTTTCCAACATTTCCAGTAACTAATCTTGCAGCCCAAATCTGCTTGCACTATATTTTTTATGTCTTTTGTGGAGGGACCTTTTCCATTCAAGTAATTAGGTTGTATGTATTCTGCAATGACATCTGCTGAGGCATGTGGATGATGACTTGTAAGGTGTTGTGCCCCACATGAGTGAATGTTGCGATACTTTGTAATTTCAAATCTATTACAACTTTTAAGTTTTGTAGCTCGCAACCACCAATCACAATTCTGATCTACACATCTAGCACAATACACATCTTTAGAACTCTTCACAGATTTGAATCTTTGATCTTTCTTCACGGAAGCAAGCTTCAACAATTTAGTTAATTCTTGCTTGTCCTTGAAAATTTTACCCTTATAAAAATATGTGCCGTCATCATCTGTGTAGCGGCTACCTTGTGTTGATATCGAATGTAGTGAAGCTTCCTCATTTATAGGAATATCCATTGTAACAGGATGCTCTTCATCATTTACAACTGAATTTGTAGTCTCTATAATCTTCTCAACCACAGATATCCTTAAAATTGGCCTACTTTGATCATCCAAAAAAAATCTCAAATCAAGATCGTTTCTTATCCTAGAAGGAGCTCCTTTTTGCTTTTCAATAAAGCCAAGCATGTAACTAATAGAGAGATCATTTTTATCACAATCTAATTCAAACCTAGAAACAATGATGTCAACCAATTCATCGTACGTAACATTCTCGCTTATCTTTATCGGTACTGTCTCTCGGCCCTTCGAACGCCAAGTATAACGAGTAGGATTCTCCACCCATTCACCATGTAAATCAACTCCTATTATTATATGGTCTTCCATAGAGGGAAACAATACCTGGAGACATCACAAGTAAGACATTCATCAAAGAACTGCAAAATTGCAAAAGAACATTGATTACTTGTTTTACATCTATTTAGTTACCTCACAACTATCAACAATTGGCATAAAAGTTTAGTAGCTTTGGAGACTGCTATAATTCTTCAATTATTTATTTCAACAATTAATACTTTGCCCACAATTATATTACTTGTCCTAAAAACTAATCCGTTGACCAACAACTGAACACAACTGTCAAACAACTGCAGTAGTTGTTGGGACAACTTCTATAATCGTCCGATAGCTACAGACTGTTGTTAGACAATTTCTATATCTGACAGAGATGTTTATTTATTTCTACAAACAACTTCAGCAGTTGTCCAGACAACTACGAAAGTTGTTGGCTGAAATAATCAAATTAGATTTAATAAACCTAGCTGAAGAATGGACACAAAGTAATTTTTATACTTATCAATAATTCTCTTTTGAGTTAATTTCAAGATCAAACGGAACCAATGCAGTGCAAAAAGTTCAAAAATTTTTGGTATCCATTTTCACAAAATTTTCTTGTTAGATCTTCTCATAAACCACATATATGCTTACAAATTAAGAATGATGAGGATGAAGAAAAAGAAGAAGAAGGGAATTGAGAAGCATACTTCAGCCTCGTTGAAGACTTGGTAGTTGTCCTTCAGGCTCGTTGTTGAAGACGCTGCAGGTGAGAAAAAAGTACCGCCTTTTTTCTTCTCATATATTTTAGTGAAATTTTAGGTATTTTGAGGTAAAAAATATAGGGTAAAAGTGTAAAAGTTAAAAGTTTGGGGCTGTTGAGGAAAGATTTTTTAATTTCATTAATATTAATTATATATTTGTCACTTCTACCTAATATTTAAAACTTGGAGGACTCCTACCTAATTAACAAACTACTTTGTCACTTTTAATACACTATCCCGGCTGAAAAAGTGGTGTGGGGAAGAAGATGGATTCTTTTCTTTTTTAATTTTTTTATTATATAATTTTAATAATTTAAAATTTAAAGTTTAAAATATGATGTTCACTCGCTTTAAATGCGTGTAGTCACACTCTCTCACCAACTCAGCTATTTTAATGCCACATAAGCATGATCAATGGTCAGAGGGATTTAATTTATTGTATTTTATTTAATTTAGGGGTTCAGTTGATAAAATGTTAAGTAGAAGGATCCACAATACAAACTCATACAAGTATAAGGGTTAACGAGACCCTTTTGCCTCTACTAATTAATCTAACATAATACTCCCTCATTTTAGATTTACTTGTCAAATTTTTCTATTTTTACTTGTCATTTTTGACAAACCAAGAAAGTACAATTTTTTTCCTTCCTATTAGGTCCTCAATTTATTAACTTTGAATTAATATATTTTTTTAAATATATTGAGTAAATATGTTTGGAACCTATCAATTACTAAGTGTAAAATAATAAATTCATTATATTAATTATTATTTTATTAATAGATATGTCAAATCATAATTGAATAAGTAATCGGAACGAAGTGAAATATAAAAGAATATTTTAAAAAGATTATATGATAGAGGATAATATCAATGATAATGGCGGTCGAAATATGTGGTAACCAACATTGATGGTGTCAAATAAAAGTAGTCTTTCTGTTCCAATTTACTTGGTTATTAAGAAAAGAATAATTAATATAGTAAATTTACTATTTTATTCCTATTAATTGATAGAATATTAAAATCAATTTACTCATTAAAGAGAGGTTCTACCTTTTTCAAAAATATTAACTCTCTAAATAAATTGAGAGTGTAATATGTAAAAAAAATATTCACTTTGTCTCTAATTACTTGTCCACTTTTGAATTGACACACATAATAAGAAAATAATGATTGATATAGGGAGTTTACTATTGTATCCATAATAATTATGTAGTTAATGAATTAAAAACTTAAGATTTTCAAGAAATTCTACATTTTCCAAAGTAATTAATTGAGGGTATAATAGGTAAAAAAATTTGTTCTTTCTTGATTTGTCAAAATTGGCAAGAAATTAGGGACAACTAAAAAAAGAAAAATGGACAAGTAATTAGAGACAAAGGGAGTATTATCTTATCTTGAAAAATGACAAATAAAAAGGGACAAGTAAAATGTCAAAATTGGACAAGTTAAAGAGGACAGAGGGAGTAGTAAACAGATTGATAGTGAGTGTTAGTGATGACCGCTAATAATTATGATAGATAAATCATTCAAGTCGTAATTTAGTGGTCAATGAAGTGGTTGAGAATCATGAAGTTTCGAGTTTAATTTTTAAGTGGAGACAAAAAATATTTGGTAATTCTTCCTATTTAGGCTAGTCATAGTGGATAGAGTTACTTGATACCTGTTTGTTGATGAAAAGTGACATATATTGCGTGAAATTAGTCAAGATGCACGAAATCTAAAATTTGTTGGGTTCGAAAGTAATTGAGGCGTTATGCAGAAGCTTACAGTTGTAAATCATATGGTTGACAAATCAGACGACAAATAAAAACATACTAAAGATATATTATTAATATGATTTGGTCAAACGACTTACATATTGAAAACTGATATTAAAAAATAACATAACTATGTTTAGGAGAAAATCTTCCATATCCTATTGTGTTTTGATATGAGAATATGAATCTTCAATTTATTTATAGGATTCCATATTTTTTCTCTAAGGAAATAATAAACCAAATATGGAAGAAAAATATATTTTTCATTCATGAAAAGTAAAAAACATTTATGGTAATGTTTTCTCTTTTCTTTTAAGAAAAAATAAACTTCAAATTAAATAAAGTAAGAAAATCAGGTCAAAACCCTAACAAAACTACGATGGATAAAGACAAAAAAAATAAAAATTATCCAAATTGTACTCATGGCTCAAGTGTTCCAACCAACTTAAGAAACACATGAATGTTTTGTTAAACTAAATTCCAGTTTTGAGAGATGAAGAAAATTTGTTCTGCACTTTGGTTACAATTTTTTGTTGTAATTATAGTTGCTAAGAGAATACCAACAACATTGGATGGACCATTTAAGCCACTAACTCATAGATTTGATCCTTTATTGCATAAAGGAAGTGATGATTTGCCAATGGATCATTCAAGGCTTAAGAGGAATGTAACTTCATTTTTTCCAGAACAAATTGCTCTTGCTTTGTCAACTTCTTCATCTTCAATGTGGATTTCTTGGATCACTGGTATATCATCTTGTTACTCTTCTATATTTTGTGTTTTTTTGAAGAAAAATATTGGGTGTGGGGGTAAGGGCTTACTTGTAAGGTAAAATGAAAAACTGAAAGTTCAGTTAGTCAATCAACTGAGTTATTGAGATTTCCCTTTTATGTTTAATTTTGTTTCTTTGAGTAGCTACATTTTTGAAGAAAAATAATGTCTAACTCCTAAATCTTGTTCACATCACTTAATTGCTAGTGGGCAGTGGCAGATCCAGTGTTTTAAGCTAGTAATTTTTGCTCATATCATGTATACTTATTATTCCTTTCAAACAAATTTGTTTGAATTATTTGATTTTGCACGAAGTTTAAGAAAGTATTAGTGTGGAAAGTTAAAATTAAAGAGTTACAAAAAAGGTAAAGAGACAATCTTTTTTGAAGTGATTAAAAAGGAAAGTCGGACAAACAAATTAAGATCAAGAAAGTAAAATAACTTGAGATTACTAATTTGCTATAGGACCTTATAAACTTCAAAATCATAGGGGAATATTCCCAGATCAAGGAACAATGTATACAAATTCGAATAGTATCTTAGGGGAATATTCCAAGATCAAGGAATTGTATACAATTCAGATATCACTATTTCACTTAGATGGATTTAATTGGTCAAATTTCAAAGTACTCAGGGGTCGTTTGATAGGGTGTATAAGAATAATACTAAATATAATGTATTAGTAATGTTTGTATTAGTTATGCTTGTACTAATTATGCAGAGATTATTTCTTATGCATTTGTTTGGTTTGGTGTGTTATAAATAACATGCATTGCATAATTTTTCAAAGGAATATATTTATTTACAAAGATACCCTCTACGGTGGAAAACATATTTTTTTTTTTTAAAGTTTCGAGGAGTAATTGGGTCTTTAACCATGCTAATTCATGCATTAAAGCCCCTTCATTACTAATAGGTGTTAGGTATATATTGATTGAAAAAGAATACTAAACAAGGTACTAGTAATACACAAAGCAAATACATGTATTATTTTATCTAATACACTCTGCCACACGACCCCTTAATGAGTTAACCTTTAATACATGTAATAGTGTTTATGCAATCTGGTTACTTAAAGTAAATTTAAGGTAAATGTTTTGCACTAAACATGTAAGAGGGTGGATAAACTGCTAGAACCTCGAGGTGAATTTTGAATCCGCTAAACCACTTAGCCAACCTCTAGTCTTGTGTTTAGGGGATTCAAAATCTGTATATTATTTCATGTAGATTTTTAGTTGTAGTATTTTGTTTTAGAACTATTTTGTTCCTGTTTGTTGTTTTTGTTACTATCTATTGTCTATTGTACTTTCATTATGCCTTTTCCAAGACTGATTTTGCCTTGAGTCGGGATGTATCGAAAACAGCCTCTCTACCTCAGCACTGAGGTAGAGATAAGGTTTGTGTACACTCTACCCTCCTCAGACCACACTAAGTGGAACTATACTAGGTATGTTGTTGTTGGGGTTCGGATGAACACCCTCGCCCCCTCCTAGATCCTCCCTGACTGGAGCATGTACACATTTTACACTGTCATTCCATTCAACTTAGATTTATTAATGTTTGTTGTATGGTTGCTTTTGGATTTTTGGTTCTGGAATGGTTGTATGCTATTTTCCTTTTATGTTGGTTTCCTTTGGTCAAGTTTTATTATATTCTTTCCATGGGTTTTAAGAGATCTTAGATCAAGATGTATACCAATTGCAATATAGGAATTGTGTTGAAGTTGTTATAAAGTAGTCTGTGATTGCTTTTAGGTGAAGCTCAGATTGGTCTAAATGTGACTCCACACGATCCGAAAACAGTGGCAAGTGAGGTATGGTATGGGAAGGAAAGTGGGAAGTACACAATGAAGCAAAATGGAGTTTCAGTTGTTTACAGTCAATTGTATCCATTTGAAGGGCTATGGAACTACACTTCTGGCATCATTCATCATGTGAAGATTGATGGTAAGGTTATCTGCATTGAGCCACTTCATATGTTCCCTTGGCTCACTTGTCTTCTTTTTCTGTTTTCCTGATTCAAACTGAGATCCATGTCGATGAAAAGAACACATTTTTGCAAATGTTTTCACTATTCTTAGTTCTGTTAGTATACTGGAAGCTGAATATATGTGTACATGGCTCTGGTTGCCTCTGAATTACGAGTCTTTGATGTGTAGGATTAATAAAACGATGTATAAGTTGCAATGAAGTAATTTCTTTTCTTCTGTAGGTCTTGAACCTGAAACAAAGTATTACTACAAGTGTGGTGATAGTTCTTTAGTAGCAATGAGTGATGAACTTGCATTTGAGACCTTTCCATTGCCTGCACCTAACAAGTATCCACGACGAATAGCAGTTGTTGGTGACTTAGGTCTTACAAGCAATACAACCACAACAATTGATCATCTCATAATGAATGATCCTTCCATGATATTGATGGTTGGAGATTTAACTTACGCGAATCAATACCTTACCACTGGTGGTAAAGGAGCTTCATGCTATTCTTGTCAGTTTCCAGATGCACCGATAAGAGAAACATTTCAACCTCGATGGGATGGATGGGGAAGGTCATCTATTCTTTTCCTCACATAACTAATCTCCTTAGTCTTTTAAAACTTTTTAGCTCTATGCAATTGTCTGTTTCAGGTGTGAGGTTCGTGTTGATGCTAGTTACACTATTCACCGAGTTTTTGTCAAATAGACACATTGTGGTTATGAACCACAATCTGCTAAACATCATATTATATATGCCTATGAGACAGAAAAATGAACTGTTAGAAAATGGAAAAGAAGCTTAAAAGCTTCGGAGAAGAAGTTTGAATTGAATAAACTGGAGTTTCAGGTTTATGGAGCCGTTAATCTCAAGAGTTCCAATGATGGTTATCGAAGGAAACCATGAGATCGAACCTCAAGCAGCAGGGCTCATATTCCAATCGTATTTGACAAGATATTCTGTTCCTTCAAAGGAATCTGGCTCTAATAGTAACCTTTACTACTCTTTTAATGCCGGAGGAATCCATTTCATCATGCTAGGAGCCTACGTTGACTATAATCAGACGAGTAAGTCATTAAATTGCTTAATTCACTGCGTGTTAACTTCTAATATTTGAGGTATACTTGCATAAAGAAAGATAATGCTGCAAATATGTGAGCTTATCGCCTACTGATCTTACTAAATGATGTATTTTTTTAAAAACTGATATCAGGTGCTCAGTATTCTTGGCTTCAGCATGATCTGGAAAAAGTAGATCGTGGCGTGACTCCTTGGCTGGTGGCTGCATGGCATTCTCCTTGGTACAATAGCTATTCATCACACTACCAAGAATTTGAGTGCATGAGGCAGGAAATGGAAGAAATGCTATATACATATCGCGTTGATATAGTTTTCTCCGGTCATGTAAGTTGAAATATACTCCTAATCCTGGCTATTAATGATTGAGAAAATTTCAATTAGGACTTATCTCAGGTACATGCATATGAGCGAATGAATCGAGTCTACAACTATACTTTGGATCCATGTGGTCCTGTTTACATAACAGTCGGAGATGGTGGTAATATTGAGAAAGTTGACGCTGATCATGCAGATGATCCTGGGAAATGTCCTTCACCAGGTGACAACATTCCAGAATTTGGAGGTGTATGTCACATGAACTTTAGCAGTGGACCTGCCAAAGGAAAATTTTGCTGGGATAGACAACCAGAATGGAGTGCATATAGAGAGAGCAGCTTCGGGCACGGGATACTGGAGGTATAAATTAGCCAGAGCTTCAACTGTATTACTTACTTTTCTTATTCTAGAGGCAGTTATTGAAAGGAAATATATGCAACAAAAACAAGTCAGCGCGTTGATTGTGTATCAACTTGCTTAGGTGTTTTATCATCTAATCCATAGACATGTCGACACTCTTTAACTTAGTCCTTTGTTTTTATTACCATTATCATCGATCTTTATTTTTCGTTCAACACTCTCTTCTTCTCCATTCATACTGATGCAGATGGTAAATTCAACTCATGCGTTGTGGACTTGGCACCGCAATCAGGATATTTATCGTGAAAACAGTCATGGTGATCAATTATACATAGTACGACAACCTCATACTTGCTCTGTTGACTCAAAGGTACCCTTTCATCTACCTCAAAGGTGATTATAAATGGACATTCTCTTTTTCAACTATGGATTTACTCAAAGGTGATATACTAATAAAGTGAAGTAGTTATGGAGTCTATTGAACAGTTAGAGTTTGACGGTTAAAATACTCTATTATTACTAGCTATGTTGCTCGGACTCTCCAAAACTACTTCTTTCATTCTAAGACTAACTTCAGACAGGATGAAAGTTTTCTTGCAAATCTGCTTTATGGCCTATATAAGAAACTGTGATCGTTACGTTGCATCACATGATTCTCTTGAAAAGATAAAAGAGAGACAATGATCTAAATGATTAACTATCAGTTCTCCACCATGTAACCAACCATCTATAGCTAGCTTTATTTTTTGCGATATCATATCTTTAGTACACGAGTCACAAATCTCTTGTTGTTGTCTCTATTTCTTGTTCTAACAACTGTGTTATTGCATTGATACTGAAGACAGGATAGCAGGTTGAGTCCATCAATACCAGTGGCGTTGGAACATTGAAGCTGCACGAGTATCCTATTTGTTACATAATTTTCCTCATTGGCAACCATTGAGTACTCAATTGGAAGTTGTGACTAAATTGCTTAAACTAGAGTTATCATAATATGATGGTGTTGTTAGCAGCGAATTCCTATATGCAACCTTTGTAATGTGTTTATTTTTAAATATCTAGGACACACCTACAATATGTGTAATGTTGTTTATATACCAAGTAAATGTATAACAATGGGTGAATTCCTATATGCAGCCTTTGTAATGTGTTTATTTTTAAATATCTAGGACACACCTACAATATGTGTAATATTGTTTATATACCAAGTAAATGTATAACAATGGGTGAATCACAAATGCCCGTCTAGCCCAGTTGGTAGAGCGCAAGGCTCTTAACCCTGTGGTCGTGGGTTCGAGCCGTACGGTGGGCGTTAATTATATCAATTTTTTTTGTTGGTTAAACATATGTTTCAATCCCATGTAATACCATAGTGGCTAAAACAATTCACGTTTCTCATGAATCAATAGTTCGTATAGATACTCGACTCAAGTAAAAAGACATCAAAATTAGCTATAACTAAAGAGTGAAACTATGAAATCATGAAAATCACATACTCCATGATATTCATGCTTTAATAATCCTTGAGAAAACGTCTAGATTACTGTAATCATTTAAAATTTATTAAATATAAATTTATAAAATGATTCGGATTATATTAAATTCATGAGTATATTAGTCCAAATAAATATTATGGGCTAATTATTTGAGTCCAATAAATATGAATTTAATCTAATTTAATTGATTTGGGCTACAGTAGATGAGCCCGATTTGCCAAGTCCAATTTCATCTCATCCTAGAGGCCCATTTTTGGTGCCACGTGGCAAATGACATGGCACGCCAAGTCAAACAAAGAAACCAATAGGGTCATGACATGTGTCAAAGATGACAATCCCGCTCCATAAAGCCCATATGACATGTCACTTAAATCTGATTGGTCGAAGGGAATCCTGTTCCAATCACAACTCCTCTATTCTAAAACTATAAATAGGGGTCCTCATAATTCATTGGAGACAGAAAATTCTAAACAAGAAGCTAGAGAAGATCCGTGGTACAAACGCCATAAAATTCTCTATAAAGCTACAAGTTTAAGAATTCAAGCATTCAAGTTCAAGAACGATCAAGATCAAGACCATCAGATTCAAGAACAAGCTCGAAGCCCTTGAATTCAAGTAAAAGTCAAGATCAAGATAAAGTTCAAAGTTCAAATTCATCAAAGATTCAAGATCAAGCTTTAAAGCCCTTGAATCATATTTGAAAAGGCGAATTCAGAGGAATCATAGAGATTGTAACACTCGCACTTTGAAATAATAAATACGATTGTTGCTATAATTTTCCGTTCTTGATTATTGTTTTCTCGACGCGAATTTTATTGTCTACAAATTCTGGCACGCCCAGTGGGACAATCTCTACCTCTCATCTCAACTTTTCAAGCATCAAACAACATCGAGATGACTTTCATGAAGAACAACTCTCGATCAACTGCCTCTAAGGCCACTAGCTCCAAGTTCTCTACTGAAGTTGAAGGCATTCTTGATGTTACCTTTGGAAGTTTCGGAGTTGTTACGAGAAACAAAGCTGCTACGCTAGGACAACAAACACTGCAAGTGTCATCCGCACCAACTCCTGTTTTT
>NW_006239338.1:521-5112 GCF_000226075.1 Solanum tuberosum | reverse complement strand
GAGGAAGCAGTGTTGCTGAAAAGATCAAGAAGACATTGGCTCTCCTTGAGCAATCTGGTTCCAAGAACTCTACCACAATGGAGAGTTATGATTCAACGAATGAGTCACCTCTACGTGCATCGCGTAATGTGAGTCCGCTGAAGATCAACTTACGCGACAATCCATGCTACTCTCCTACATCTCCAATGATCATGCAAATAATGGTGGCTGCTGCTTCTTTCTCTGAGGAACAACTCGCAAATCTGACGAAGTTGGTTGAAGGACTGACAAAGCATGTACAACACCAAGAGTCTAGAATCGATAAGTTGATGGATCGAATGAAAGGGCTTTTAGATGGAGAAGCGAGTCATGCACCCGGAAAATGTGTTGAAGTTCAAGATATTGGAAATCCTGCAAAGAAAGCACCGATTGTTAATGAGATGCCAGTTTCTTCTGAAGGGATGATCCCACTCGATCGCTTGAAGGAGTTCATTGAAGGCACTATCAAAGATAAGTATGAAGTCTCCACCAAGTCTTCTCATATGTATGCCAAGCCATACACTGCAAGAATTGATAACTTAAAAATGCCTGCTGGTTATCAACCTCCCAAATTTCAACAATTTGAGGGTAGAGGAAATCCGAAGCAACATGTTGCACACTTTGTGGAGACATGTAATAATGCTGGAACATATGGAGACTATCTTGTCAAGCAGTTTGTCCGGTCTCTAAAAGGAAATGCCTTTGATTGGTACACAGATCTTGAGCCCAATTCTATTGATAGTTGGGAGCAACTAGAGCATGAGATTTTCAATCGATTCTATAGCACGAGGCATACTGTGAGCATGGTAGAACTTACGAATTGTATAGCACAAGGCGTACGGTGAGCATGGTAGAACTCGCAAATACTCGCCAAAGTAAGGATGAACCGGTTATAGATTTCATAAATCGATGGAGGAACGCAAGCCTAAATTGCAAGGATAGGCTTAGTGAAACTTCTGCAATCGAAATGTGTATTCAAGGAATGCACTGGGAGCTTCTTTACATCTTACAAGGAATAAAACCAAAATCCTTCGAAGATCTAGCTACTCGTGCTCATGATATGGAGTTAAGCATGTCCTCCGCTGGAAAAGATATGACGTATGTCTGAGACCCTCGCAAAGGAAGCGACAAGCAGGAACCCAAGAGATGGAGTAAATTTGTGCCTAGAAATGACAATAAAGAATCCATGAATGTTAATGCGTCACCTGCGAAGATCACTACGAATAAAGGCATGAAGCAAAATATGAGAACGGATTTCCAAGCACGTTCAAATCAAAAGTCGACACTAAGGGAGATGCAAGGAAAAAAATATCCCTTCTTGGATTCTGACGTTTCTGAGATTTTTGATGAGTTACTCGAGTTAAAGCTTATTGACTTGCCAGAGATGAAGCGACCCGATGAAGCTGGAAAAGCTGATGACCCAAATTATTGCAAGTATCATAGACTTGTGAGCCATCCTCTCGAAAAATGTTTTAGTCTTCAAGGATAGAGTGATGCGATTGGTTAACGAAAAGAAAATCATCATTGATGATGAGAAGGCTAGTTCTAACCAGATCTCTATCACGTTCGGCTCACTCGATCCGGTCCAGATATATATCTCTGAAAAATCATGAAGAAGAGTCATTGGAGCAGGAAGTTGATATAGATGGTGACGAAGGCTGGATTCTTGTAACTAGGCGAAGACGCAACAAGTCAAGCTTACGAAAAGAACCATCCAAGCCACCTATTAGAGGAAAAATGGTGAAGAAATTAGAGAAGCAGGAATCAATCAAGCGCCCAAAGAGGGCAATGGTAGAAGTACATCACTACCAAAAACCCCGACGTCCTGTGACTCTAGAGGAATTCTTACCAAGTTCGTTCGACATAAAGTCTACTCAAGACAATGTCGAGGCATCATGTTTCAATGCTGATAAAGCAGAATCAATGAAGGTGCCTCCTACTGACAAAGAAGGAACAACAAGTGAATCATCACCAAAAGTGTCTCCTAATGACGATGAAAAGACAACAAGGGAAATCTCGCCAATGATGTCTCTTTCACCTTCTGAAACACCTATTGAAACCTTCTTCCCAAGAAGCACATGCATGTGATACAAAAATCACATTTACAGATGATGATCTTTTATTCGGTGAAACACTACACAATCGTCCTTTGTATATGGCGGGCCACGTGCTAGAGAAGAAGATAAATAGAATCTTAATGGATGAAGGATCTGGAGTCAACATTCTGCCTATCCACACATTGAAGGAACTTGGCATAACGACTGGAGAACTTAGTGAAAGTCGTCTGTTGATACAAGGTTTTAATCAAGGGGGGCAGAGGTCCATAGGCTCTATTAAATTAGAGATCCACATGGAAGATTTGCGATCAAGCGCATGGATGCATGTGATTGACGCAAAGACGTCGTACAATATATTACTTGGCAGACCTTGGGTACATGAGAATAGAATTGTCTCATCTTCTTACTATCAATGTTTGAAGTATCTTGAAGGCGGGATTGAAAGGAAGATAATTGCAGATGATAACCCTTTCACCGAAGTTGAGACACATTTTGCATATGCGAAATTCTATTTGAAAAGTTATATTGTTAAAGGGGCCAAAGCTAATGATATAAAACCGATCATGTCCGATAAGGTCATAAGCAAAAGAATCGATGAGGCAGTCGGAAAGGTAAACGTTGACACCAAAGGACTTTGTCCCATTCTTAATGAAGGGCAGATCATGTCTTCGAAGAAGAAATTGACTTCTAGACTTTGTTATGTTCCAAAAGTGAAGAAAGAAGAAGGTCAACCATCTAACCTTCAAGAAAATGTATTGAGAGGGCTAACTCTTCCTATCAGACGGATTGATGCAATAAACTTGTCTTCAAAGCTGCCAGAAAAGTCAATCTCTCAAAATCAAGTGCGAGATGTGACGCTCCCTACAAAACGCACAAGAGAAGGTTTTGATTCCAATGCTTACAAGTTATTTGTGAAAGCTGGATACAACCCTGATGAGCCATCAATGTTAGGGAAACTTGTATCAGAAGATACAACTAGGCAAGCACGTGAAGGCCTAGGCTATAGCCAACCACCACCAATTCGCATTTCCATAAGAAGGGCAAGCAATAACCATATAACTTTTGAAGATGATGTCGCTACTCCCAATAAAAAGCCTTCCGTATTTGATCGACTTGGAGAATCGACTACAAGGACTTCTGTGTTTGAGAGGTTGGGTCCATTGAAGAAAAACAAGAATCTGAGAAGTTATTTAAAAGTTACAACGCTTGCTACACATTTGGTTTGAAAGGATTTCAAAAGTTTGATTCCTTCTAGAATGAGGCGACGAGTAGAACTTGTAGTTTCATGTAAAGAAGAACTCAAGGCAAAGGTTCACACTGTGGTTTACACCAAGGAGCGCGAGAAAGATGAAGAAAGTATAGGCTCCTCAAATCATATTACAATCCAGAATGAGTATGATTATTTGCCTCAAATGAAGATTGATGAAGAGTTAGAAGATATTGTCTGGTGTTGTCATATATCTGTCAATGACAATGATCCTTTAGAAGAGGAAGATGCTGGAGATGCTCCACCGGAACTTGAAGAAGGAGTAAAGACTACAATAGATCCTTTGAAAGAAGTTAACATTGGCACTGATGAAGACCCAAGGCCAACTTACTTGAGTGCCTTTCTAGAAGTTGATGAAGAAATCGCTTATATGAATATACTCAAAGAATATAGGGATGTCTTCGCTTGGAGTTACAAAGAAATGCCTGGATTGAATCCTAAAGTGGCGGTCCATCAGTTAGCAGTCAAAAATGGTTCTCGTCCTGTTAAGCAAGCTCAAAGACGCTTTAGGCCAGACTTGGTTCCATTGATAGAAAATGAAGTTAACAAACTCATTGAGGCAGGCTTTATTCGTGAGGTCAAATATCCTACATGGATTTCAAGTATTGTTCCTGTAAGGAAGAAGAATGGTCAAATTCGAGTTTGTGTTGACTTTAGAGATCTTAATAATGCATGTCCTAAAGATGAGTTTCCTCTTCCCATTCCGGAGCTGATGATTGATGCCACTACTGGTTATGAGGCGATGTCATTCATGGACGGTTCTTCTGGCTATAATCAAATCCGCATGGCTCCAAAGGATGAAGAACTCACCGCATTTCGCACGCCTAAGGGTATTTATTGCTACAAAGTGATGCCATTTGGTTTAAAGAATGCTGGTGCCACATATCAAAGGGCTATGCAAAATATATTTGATGGCTTGCTCCATAAAAATGTTGAATGCTATGTTGATGACTTGGTGGTAAAGTCAAGAAAGAGGGATGATCATTTGAAAGACTTAAGAATGGTGTTTGAGTTGCTCCGAAGATATCAACTAAGGATGAACCCATTGAAATGTGCCTTCGGAGTTACTTCTGGCAAGTTCCTTGGCTTTATTGTGAGACATCGAGGAATTGAAATTGATCAAGCCAAAGTTGATGCAATATCGAAGATGCCTGAGCCTCGAAATATTCATGAGTTAAAAAGTCTCCAAGGAAAGTTAGCCTACTTGAGGAGATTCATCTCAAATCTAGCGGGAAGATGCCAACCATTC
>NW_006239338.1:0-191 GCF_000226075.1 Solanum tuberosum | reverse complement strand
CATTAGCTGATTTCTTGGCAGACCATCCGATACCCGACGATTGGGAATTAACTGATGATCTTCCTGATGAAGATGCGATGTGTATTGAAATTCAACCTCCTTAGAAAATGTACTTTTGTAATGACCCTCTTGGTCATTTCTGTGTCATGTCTTTTGTGTGTCGTATAGAGCATTCCTGTAGCGACCCCAAG
>NW_006239337.1:487044-519414 GCF_000226075.1 Solanum tuberosum | reverse complement strand
GAAAATCGTTTGACAAAGGACCCATGTTTAGATTGAAAATTGGGAATTTTTGTCTTTGAATCACTTTTGAAAATCTTTGATAGAACTCCTTGAATGAGAGGTTATTCAAGAATCAAGAGTCACCATACCTTAATTATTGAAGAGCCATGAAATTGAAGAAGAAATCAGTTGGAAACCCATCTTCTAGGTTGAGGTTCATCATCGTCTTCAATGGGGTTTTTGAGAGAATCTATTTTGAGAGGGAAGAGTCAATTTGAAAAATGGGGTCTAATTTTAGGTTTTGGGGTTTTAACCAACTTAAAATACCCTAAAATAGGTAGAATAACCGTTTATAATAATTCCCCCAAAGTACCCAAACTACCCCTCACTTAGTTGGACCTTTTAAACAAGTCAAACTTGAGTTTTATTTTCGCAGATTTCGTCGGGAAACAAGTTCGCGACGCGGAGGTATTCACACAAGTTTTCATAAATTAAATTCGGGACAGTAGATTCTGCGATGCGGACCAAACTTTTTGGCCCTTGGTGGAGCAGGTCCGCGACGCGGAGCCACTCCCTCCATGCACAACTTCAAGCTGCCTTGGCAGCATGCTTGGGGTCCTCCTCGGGGACCCTTAGGGTGGCCCCCGGGGCGTCGTACCTAAATGTTTTGACCCTAAAAACATTTATTAAGACACTAGGGTCACCTTCACTCATTTTAAACTCCAAACAATACATAAAAACATGAACAACATACTAGAACACACCAATACGTAAAAGACTAGTTTCCGAACGTCTTGGTCATCCCTTGATGTTTTGACTTCCAAACTCTTTAAAACTGACTTAAAAGGCTATTCTTCATTATTTTGACAAGTTATTAATGCATAAAACTCGTGTGAGGCTCTACTTTATCCTACTTCATTTTGAGGGTCGTTACAATATCCCCCCACTTAGGAACATTCGTCCTCGAATGAAACTTAAAACACTTCTGAGGACTCAATGACCCAACTAGCAGCTCACAATACACAACATACAACATCAACATAAGAGAACACATCAAGGAGGAACATCAACTCCACATAAAAGGCTCAAAACAATTTTGTGCAATTCAAGAAAGTAGCGACACATCTACCAACTCCTTATGCATCAACTTTATTATTTCCCATTTCATTGGAGGAACTTCCTTCTCCAAATCATCACTATGCTTAAAACTCTTTACTTCTCATAAGTATAGGAGGAACTACCTTCTCCATATTCAATGAGCATCAACATATATATTAAGCAATCAACAAGACATTTCTTTAACAAGACAACATCAAACATACTCATTACAACTCTCAAGAAGTCAACATCACACAACATCTATGGATGCAATTTCAACCATGACAAACAAAGTTCATGAAAACTCAAAGTACAACTTAAGCATGAATTTTTCACGAAAATATGCACATACTAGGAAATCATGTCATAATTGTCATTCTCATTTCAAACACCAAAGAAACACAACATGCAACTATCTAATTAAAGATTACCCCTTTTTATATCATCATAGGGTCCGTTATGCAATGACTTTCATGTGCACACATAGACATGATCAACATTTCCACTCATGAGGCAATTAAGCAATTCATACTAGTTGCTCTCTAACATGAGGATTATAGATCATCTACTAGTCTTATCATTTAATCATCATACTATCAAGAACATACATGTCATTACCATGTTTAGTTATGTTCAAGGAGGGACTACCTTCTCCTAGTCACAACATACACACATGGCATCATAAACTCATAAGCAAGTATTACACAAAGGTCAATTCATTTAAGGAGAAATTCTCAACTCCTAACCTAAGCATGCTCATACTCTCTTTCTCATGAAGTCAACAGTGCATTCAATATATAAAGATGCATATTGACATTAGAGACATGAATTTTATTACTAAAATTCCATTTTTTTTGTAGTAAGAATCCTTCAAAGCATGCATAACATAGTGTCTTCTAGGACATGCATAGCATACGGAGATCATGCAACTCATAATCATATGCAAGACTCCAAACATGAACAAGCTACTAGGAACTCTTTGGTCTCAAGCTTGAATAAGAATAGAAGGAAAAGTTAAGGATATCAACAACCTTACTACTCACTCATCATCCCCCACTTAAGTTAAACCCATCCAAGAGCGCATTAAAGTAACCAAGAGAACTATCGCTTACCAATTAAACACAATGTCCCCCTCTTGGGATCAAGTTATGCAAACTCTTTTAATCATTACCTCCTTCATCTCTAAAGTAGGAACCATTCTCCACTAAATCTTCACTATACTCCCTTAGGTGAGGATTTCAAGAATCCAAACAAAATGAGTATCTATACCACTCCGCTCCATATCTATCACCCAAAGTGGTTCTCAACATGGAGAACTCAAGGAAGTTCAATGTAGAAATATTAAGGGCACTCAAAACCTTACAATCTAGGCACATTATACCCCACTTGGGGTGAGCTTAATCAACTCTTTATCACATCATACCCTTATCATCACTTTTGGTGTAACTTTCCGCTCAACTATGCCTAGGTATTATCTAAACACCCCGGAATACTCAGACTTCTTCCAGTCCTGCCAAATTTTGGCCATTTAACTACGATCACCCTTAAGAATGTCGTCACCCATTCATTCATTGAGCGATTTTCATTATTTAGCACAAATACGGGCTATCTAAGTGTCACCCAACCAATATAAAGAAAATCAAGCAAGACCCATTGCAATCTCAATTAAATTAAAGCACAAATAACAAGGCATTCGACTATTAAAATATTTCATGCAACTAAGTTTGAATTACACATAGCATGTCAACCTATTTCTATCAGAGAGGCCCAGCACACGTCATCCTGATACTGCAATTGCAAATGAGTGTGAAAACTTTTATGATAAATTCGGGGTTTTATGGACTAACCTTTAATGCCGATCGAATTGCTTTTTGAAACGCTAGGCAGCAAAGAGATCCAAACCCAAAGCACTAATTACCAACTAAGATACTAATGGAATGGTAAAAATATAAGAAAAAGTACCTATGGTGTGATTTTGAGGAGTCTAAAATGAGGAAAAGTGAGAGGTTCAAAAATTTGACCTTTTGCCTTCATTTAACCATTCAGTTTTTGGTCATTCAGCGACGTTAGTCTTGTCGTCGATCAACTCAATGACGCACTGAACGCATACTTACCCCCCCCCCGAGCTTTACAGGACATCCCTTATTTTGGGGTCCCAACGGCGGATTAAGTCGGAATCGCCGATAAGTTCGGCGATTCGCCCACTGGCTCCTTAGCTCGCCAACATGCATTTTTCAACCCCTTTTCACTTTAACCTACAAAATCAGCACACCATTATTCGAACAGAATAATTAAAAGCAGTAAAACCTTAGGTTGCCTCCCAAGAAGAGCCTTATTTTACGTCGTGGCACGACGCAAGTTCCGTCTCATTCTCCATTATTGCGGTTGGCCCTAGTGTCACTAGGTGAACCCAATATTTTATTTCGGTGGAGATGAGGCACTGCAAAACTTAGAAGTTACCTGATTAGCTGGATTGATCTAGAGTGAAATCCAATCATTTGATTCAACACTTTAATATTCTCCTTCAATTTCTTCCAACACTCTATCTTGATCAGTGATCTTTTGGAGAATGATTTGAAGTGTTGTACCTTGACACGATTTTTCCCCCATCTCTAGACTTCCTCCGCTCATGAGGAGGTATATACCTCCCCTTGTTGTTGCATTGGGCTTCCACCTCTAAGATTTTGGTGGCCAAGTCATTTTGTTGAGATGCAAGTGCGGTCAGCGTGAGGTCATTTTGGACTCCTTGGCTCATTTCAACCAAATTGCAACTACTCTAATCAGCCATGCTCATCTAAATGGACAACTCAATGAAGAACAAAACTAAAAGTAAAATTAGTAAACTACAACTAAGAAGAACAAAAACTCTACTAATCTAAAAATTCTCAAATAACACTACTCCCCGGCAGCTGTGCCATTTTCATGCTTATTGTGACCAACGACACTAACCTACGGTATGAGTGTCTACGATCGTCGATAATATAGTAACCCAACTAAAGGTTGAGATTGTGTCCCAAGGAAATGGTTTTGAGAATTGATAGAAAAATAAAATTTAGTTCTAACTAGTCGTAGCTAAAGACATTAACGAGTAAAAACATAGTGAATTCAAAGGGGTGACACGAAAGTGTCAAATATCAATTGTGAGTTTTGTCACAAGTAGTAAAACCAACAAAAATAACAAGAAAATAAAGTACGGGGACAAGTTCTTGGGGTGTGACCGCAATACAAGTTGAGATAAATCGCTGGGTACATGCCTTGGATAGGATATTTCCAAGATAATAGTGACTAGGCTAAGCTTTAGATGGAAATAAGTTCTCTCTCGGGCAACTTACCCCGTTTCAAATGTGTCCCACTCAGACACCCATTTGCCGCATGAAGGCCAGCCTACGCCTTACCCCACTCACTCTCTCGAGCTGAGTGGTAGGATATAGGACTAGGCCTCACCCTCTTGGGCTGAACCTCATATCGACCCACTCCTTAGTCAATCAGTCTAGCGGTCTTGGTTTTGTGACCTCCCTCTCGGACAAGCCGAAAACACATGGGTGGTTTTGTATTTGCAACTACAAACCCATTAAATTAAACCATAACCACTAGGTGAAATCACCATTAAAATACATCTAACTTATCAGCAAGCAAGACCCAGCAACAATATCAACACATATTTGCTAAATCACAACCCAAGAATGGGGGTTTTTAGCCACACATCAAGAAATAACAATATACACCTAAAATGATACTAAAATCAAACGGGGTATAAGAAATTAAACCTTGATTTAATCAAAGGAAGAAGGATGGAGAAGACCCACTTCCAACTTGGGGAAGATGAAATCCTTCTTTCTTCAAGTCTCCCAAAACCCACTCCAAACTTGAGAGAAAATATCCAAAAAGTACTATTCTATTCTGGAAATTAAAATTAATGTTCGACTCCCTAAAAATTAATAACAAGTTTATTATCTATAGACTTCAGAAAATAGTGCTGGCGAATCTTTCGGTGAGGTTAGTCGGAATCGTCGATTAACTCGGCGTTCACCCTTTGGTGTAGTTCGTCACTGTCTTACACTAGACTTCAGCATCATCGTGTTCTATGTCATTAGGCGGTATAGTACTGCTTCGCGGAACTATTCGGCAAAGCGCCAACTGCTCCTTTCATCGCTTTTTTTATCCTTCTCCTTCAAGGCTTTGCGTACTAGAACAATGGGCGGAGTGTGTCCATTTGGCAAGTCGCCAAGTGTGCTTGGCGTTACGCAGGCTTCAGCTTCTTCGTTCTTTTCAGCCTTTTTTGTTCCTTTTTGCGCCTTAGTGTCCATGCTTCCACCAAAACTTAAATACCTTAAACTTAAGAGTTTTCATAAGATATTGAGTCAAAATAAGCATATTTGAGGACACCATTTCTATCAAAATAAAGCCCTAAATGAGTCCAATTTGTTGACTCATCAATATGATCAGGACAAAAATGTTGGGCAACATGAAGAAGTGGTTAGCTCCGTTGATATCTGATGGCACTTCGAAGTGGTTGGAGGTAGGGGCTCCAATAGAAAATAAAGACTTGAATGTAGCAGTGAGGTATTGGTTTGGCTTCATCAGCAACACGATCATACCTTCCCAAAATGAGTCTATTCTCCGCATTGCCAAGGCAGCCTGTCTAGGCTGCATCCTTGATGGAACGAGGCAAAATCTGGGGATGATTATAGCACGGGAGATGGTCATGAGGGCCAAGCAGCGCCAGACCTCACTTCCCTTCCCGGTATTGATCACCGAGTTGTGCAGACCCCTAGAGATGGAAAGAAGGATGTGGAAGTGATTCCCACATCCTCTACAGATATCCAGAGGATCGAGGCAGAATATTTGAAGGATGAGGTGGAAAAGAAGAGGAAGGCAGCCCCGGTGGACTCTTCCCCGATTGTGCACACAGACTCACTACCTGCAGAGTCAGTTATGCCTACTCCGGCCCCTGGGCCTTCAGGTATCTCTACTGCTGCTCTTTTTGACACTCCAGGTTCTTCTGCTATTGCACTGCCTCCTAGACCTACTGATGCTACTATTTCCCGGACCCCGCTCACCCAGGCTTCATTACTCCGGATGTGGCAGCTTGCCCATTCTGCCGATCTTCGGGCTGCCAAACTCGAGGCCTTTATTCTGGGCATGATTCAGACTGCCCTGGCTGATGTTGTGACACCATTGAGTGCTACTATTGACACCCTTGCGGTTAGGATAGCGGTGTGTGAGCGTGGAAAAGGGGTCACCGAGAAGGTGACGCCGCTGAAAGCCGCTATTGCTGTGTTGAGTAGTGATGTGGATCAGCTGAAATCCACCGACATCTCCATGATTTTTGGGACAGTGGATATCCCAAATGTGACAGATATGCCTCCGACTACCATCGGAGATGAG
Organism: Solanum tuberosum; assembly: GCF_000226075.1. NCBI lineage: Eukaryota > Viridiplantae > Streptophyta > Magnoliopsida > Solanales > Solanaceae > Solanum > Solanum tuberosum. The sequence goes on along the minus strand of NW_006239337.1, from coordinate 512,949 downwards.
GTAAGAGTTGAAGAGACAGTTGATCCCGAGTCTGAGGCAGAGACTGATGAGGAGATGCCTGAGGTAGCTTAGGAAGCTTCGTATGAGGGCCTTACTGAGACCGAGGAGGCCATGGTAGATGCAACTGTGTAATCTTATGTGGCGGATACACCTTTGGTTGATCCTACTGCAACTACTGTTCCTTTTGAGGTGACACCGGGCACTGATGCCCAAATAGATGAAGTGACTGAGTAGACAGGATCCCTTCTTTACCTCCCTCTCTATCTTACTTTACTTTGACTTGTGGTTATTTTTGTTTGCATTTGAGGACAAATGATTTTATTTGTGGTGGGGTGAGAGGCCCACCTTTTGTGACTCTCTTGTTTTGTGTATATATTTGGGTTTTGAGTTATAATTGTGTGTGACACTATTTTGTGGATGATTGAGCTTGTGGCTCCTTGTTTATAATTGTAAATGATTTTTGGACCCTTCCGAAAAAAATTGTGCCACTTCTTGTTTGTATTTAAATGTGGTTGTTCTCTTGCAAATTTGAGTATCAATCTTGATCAATACCGATGACTTGAATAGTGCTCATAATCGAACAAAAATGAATGTGCAGCTACGATGAGGCCAAATAAAGTTGCATAGACAATATGTGAACTCTTTGCATCTCGTTGTGACTAGCCAAGTATTGAATTAATTCTCTTGTGATGAGCATTGCACACTAACGAAAGTGTGGAGTCTTGTTTGACATTGGTGTCAATGCCTTGTGTGATGAGCTTACCGTGAACCAGGTATGATGACACCTAGAATTTACCCCATTGGTCCGGTTGACTAAGTGATGTAATCTCTTGATATGATCTTAGGAAACTTTGAAGAGTGTGAAACTATTTGACATTATACCTCGTTTGTGGCCTACCTTGTGAGTGTGTGAACCCCGTTTGAACACCCTTTTGAGCCTTAACCTTTTCTTGGAAGAAACTTGATAAAAATGTGACCTTTCTTGAACAATTACCCATAATCCTCATGATTTGTGGTTTGAGTGAATAGCCAACTTAGGCCAAAAGCCTAAGTTGGGGGTGTGGTGAAAAGAGAAGGTAATCAATAAGTGCAAGAAAGTCCCCTTTGACCCATGGTTTTGAGAAAAATGGAACCCCTCCATATAAAAAAAAATAAAGAATGAAAAAGTTGTGAAAGTGCAAAGCAAATGGGGTGTCCAAGCAATCCATGGAAAGTGAAGAATGGGTGACTTTTGAGCTTGAATGAGAATGATAAAGAAGAGGAAAGGAATTGTTGTGCACACCATATTTCATGAGGATAGAAGTCACTAAGCCTAAATGACCATACCTTTGCACTCAGTCCCATTACAAGCCTTGAAAAGACCTTTTTGATCTTGAGTGAGCTGAAGTAAGTGTTGATTGGAAAATACAAGAAAACCTATGGGTGAAATCATGCATTGTGTTCATCTTTGTGAGTGTGAGCGTTTCATTTGATTCCGGATCTTTATATTGTGAACCATTGTATGTGATTATGGAATCATTCTTTGTGTGAGGGCATTTGAGTACCTTTGTTGAGCTTGAACTTGCATTTCAAGCAAGTATTGTGAGCTTGAGATTCTTTGATAATGGTGAGTCACAACTTGAATCTTTGAGTGCACAATTTGATCCTTGAATGAGTAACTTGAGTTCTTTTTGTCTTGCATTCATGATTGAGTCTTGTGTAGCACTGTTTGAGACATCCTTTTTAAACTGCTGAACTTGAGTTTTACTTGAGGAAAAGCAAAAGTTTAAGTTGATGGTGTTGATGATTCCACAATTTTGACTCATTTAGGGCATCATTTTAATAGATTTAGTGTCCTCAAATGCATATTGTGTGCCAATAACTAATGTAAATCCTTGAACTTCAGGTATTTGGATTGAGGAACAAAGCATGGACACTATTGAGCAAAAATGAACAAGGCAGCTGAAAGAACGAAGAAAAGAAAGCCTGAGGATCGCCTAACCCATTGGGCGAGTCACCGAATGGCAATGGTCTCGCCTAATGTTCCAGTGTGCCAAGCCCTGAAGGAGAAAATCAAGTCGGCGATAGAAAGGAGCAGTTGACGAGTCGTCGAACGGTTCCGCGATGTAGTGCCATATCACCCAAAGTTTCAAAACTTGAAGATGCTGAAGGCCAAAGTAAAAAGGCGATGGAATTGATCAAAGGGCGGATCGCCGATTGGATCGGCGATCCCGACTTATTACGCCGAATGGTCCTTCGCAGCACATTTTTGGGCGACTATAAATACAGTTTTAAATTCTTAGTTTAGTATCCAGCTCATTTTTTTATCATTGAGAATATTAAGTTTTTAAGTTAGAGAGCTTAGAACTGAGTTTCAGAGACACTTTCTCCTTAGCTTTGAAGATTTCCATGTCTAAGAAATTGGAAGTGGGTGTTGAAGATTCTTCATCTTAGACCTTTGTAAAGACTATATCAATCCTACCCAGTTGATGGAAACACAACTTGGTAACGATTTTTACCTTTTTATGATGTCTAGCTAAAACCCCAATTCTTGGGGTGTGATTATGTGATTATGGGTTGATTTAGCTTCTGGGTATTGTTAATTAATAGTGTAAATGTTGTTTAAAAGTTATTTCGTTCAGTAATTTTGGTTAAAATTAATGGGTTGTAGTTGCAAATACAATCCTAACTTCGTGTTTTTGGCTTGCTCAAGAGAGAGGTTTTAAAACCAAAATTTCTGATCGATGGTCTGTGGGTATTGGGTTTTCATGGGTTCAGCTCGAGAGAGTGAACCCTAAACCCTTTTTCACACATTCAACTAGAGAGAGTGAATAGACTAAAGCGAAGGTTGTTCTTAATTGCTACTTATTGGTGTTCGAGAGAAACCAATTTGATTCGGGGTAAATTATTCGACAGAAAGTTTACCCCCATTAAAGTCTAGCTTATTCACTAATTTATAGCTATTCACTATTAATTGCAATTACCCGATTGTCTACCTTAGCCCATAATCCAATCACATCCCAAGAACCTGTCTCTATACTTGTTATTTTCGTATTATTTGTTGTTGTAGCTGATAATTGAAACAAATCCCCCTAATATTTGACACTTTTGTCACCCCAAATTTGAACCATGCTTTTATTCGTAAATGTTTTTAGCTATGATTGACTTGGGCATATCCTTACTTGCCTATTGATTCTCAATTACAAACAACTCTCTTAGGACTCGACCCCAACTCACTTAGTTGGGTTATATTACTATTTAACGATCGTTGGCACTTAGTATTGAATGAAGTGTCCTAATACGTGAAATCACGCCACATCTATGAGGGGGAGGCTACGAATTGTTTTAGGAAAAACTTCATTTTCTTGATATTCTTATCGTGTGTGGGTATGATCTCATTTTTCTAACTCGACGTTATCTATTTTCATATCATGCCTCCTCGTAGAGCTTACGCAAGGAATGCTAATGCCTGCAACGCTAACGCAGCTCCTCTAGTCCCAGACCATGAGGTTTTAAATGCAAAGTTTCGGAATGCCATTTAGCTCTTGGATCACAGTGTAACCAACCAGAACAATCAGCAGGTTTCAGTCCCTGCAAATGCTAGTGGTGGATCAGTGGCAGCTAGGGTCTGTGATTTCGTCAGGATGAATTTGCCTGAGTTTTTAGGGTCGCAAGTTGGTAAGGACCCCTAGAACTTTATTGATGAGGTCAAGAAGCTCTTTGGAATGATGCAAGTGATTGGAAATGATAGGGTAGAGTTGGTGTCCTACCAGCTCAAGGATGTAGCTCACATTTGGTTCACTTAATGGAAGGAAAATAGGGGTGAGAATGCAGCTCATGTGACTTGGGAGTGTTTTACTGGAGCTTTTCTGGACAGGTTCTTTCCAAGAGATTTGAGAGAAGCTAAGGCTCAAGAATTCATGAATTTGAGACAAGGTTCTATGTCAGTCCAAGAGTATGAACTTAAGTTCATCCAGCTCTCAAGGTATGCTCCACATATGGGTTGCCGATCCCAGTGCACAAATGAGTAAGTTTCTTTTTGGGGTATCTGACTTGGTGAAGACAGAGTGCAAAAATGCTATGTTGTTAGAAGATATGAATATCTTTAGGTTTATGACTCATGCTCAGTAGGTTGAGGGAGACAAGCTTAGGGAACAGGCTAAGGACAATAAGAAGGCTAGAATAGGAAACTATGAATATTCTCATCAGAAATCGGGTGGTGGAAACCGCTCGTAGGTTTAGCAAAAGTCTTCAGCTCCAGCACCTTCATCATTTAGCGCTCTATCCCCTAGGTTTCGACAGGATCAAAAAGGTAGGGCATTAGGCTCTAAGTCTCAGGGAGTGTTTCAGGTACTATAACTTACCCTACTTGTCCAAAGTGTGGTAAGAACCATCCGAACGAGTGTCTTGAAGGAAAGGATGGATGTTTTGGTTGTGGTCAGTCTGGTCACAGGTTGAGGGATTTCTCTTCTTCTAAATAGGGACAAGGAGGCAATAATAGTAGGGCCCAGTCTACAACTTCAGCAACACCAGCAGGTCGCCCGACTCAGTAGGGTACTACATCTGGTACAGGTGTTGGTCAGCGCCAGAACAGGTTGTATGCTCTCCAAGCTCGCCAGGATTAGGAAGATTCTCCTGATGTAGTCACTGGTACGTTACGAGTCTTTCACTTAGATATTTATGCTTTGTTAGATCCAGGGGCTACTCTTTCCTTTGTAACTCCTTATATAGCAGTAAACTTTGATGTCAGTCTAGAAACTCTTTCAGAATCCTTCTCATTCTCTACTCCAGTTGGTGACCCAGTTATAGCTAGATGGGTATATAGAAATTTCCCTGTCACAATCTCTCAGAAAGTCACCTCAGAAGACCTTGTAGAATTAGAAATGGTAGACTTTGATGTCATTCTAGGCATGGATTGGTTACATTCCTGTAATGCCTCAGTCGATTGTAGAACTAGGATCGTTCATTTTCAGTTTCCAAGCGAACTAGTCTTAGAATGGAAGGGTAGTAGCTTAGTGCCTAAGGATCGATTCATTTCCTACCGTCAGGCCAGAAAGATGATCTCTAAAGGGTATCTCTATCATCTAGTTCGGGTTAAGTATTCAAGCTTCGAAACCCCAACTCTTGAGTCTGTTCCAATAGTTAATGAGTTTCCAAAAGTGTTTCCAAAATAACTTCCCAGAGTTCCTCCCGAAAGGGAAATTGACTTTGGAATTGATCTCCTTCCAGATACCCAGCCTATTTATATTACTCCTTACAGAATGGCTTCAACTGAGCTTAAGTAATTGAAAAGGCAATTGAAAGACCTTCTAGATAAAGGCTTTATCAGACCCAGTATTTTCCCATAGGGTGCACCAGTGTTGTTCGTGAAAAAGAAAGATGGGTCTCTCAGGATGTGCATTGACTATCGACAGTTGAATAAAGTCACAATCAAGAATAAGTACCTTATCCCCAGGATTGATGACTTGTTCGACCAACTTCAAGGTGCTAGTTATTTTTCGAAGATAGACCTCAGATTCGGTTATCATCAGCTCAGACTCAGAGATAGTGACATTCCAAAAATAACCTTCAGAACTTGGTATGGTCATTATGAATTTGTAGTTATGTCATTTGGACTAACCAATAATCCTGCAGCTTTCATGGATTTGATGAACAGGATATTCAAGCAGTATTTGGACTTGTTTGTTATCGTCTTTATTGATGATATCCTCATTTACTCTAGGAATGAGGAAGAACATGCGACTCATTTGAGCGTTGTCCTGCAAACTCTCAAGGATCGCCAGTTATTCGCTAAGTTTAGCAAATGTGAGTTTTGGTTACAATCAATCTCTTTCCTTGGGCATATTATGTCTAGCGAAGAGATCCGAGTGGATTCTCAAAAAATAGAGGCAGTGAAATAATGGCCCAGACCTACCTCTCCTACAGATATCAAAAGTTTCTTGGGTTTGGCTGGTTATTACAGAAGGTTCATGGAAGGATTTTCATCTATAGCTTCGCCATTAACTAAGTTGACTCAGGAAAAGGTTAAGTTTCAGTGGTCAGATGAGTGTGAGAAGAGCTTCGCAGAACTGAAAACTAAGTTGACTACATCTCTTGTTTTGACTCTATGATGAGTCCACAAATTGGACTCATTTAGGGCTATAATTTAATAGAATTAATGTCCTCAAATGCTTCTTTTATCCTAATATCTGATAAAAACTCTTAAGTTTCAGGTATTTGAAGTTTGAGTGGAAGCATGGACACTTAGGCGCAAAAAGGAACAAAAGGTCTGAAAAGAGCGAAGAAACTGAAGCCTGAGCATCGCCAAGCACACTTGGCAAAATGCCGAAGGGACGTACTTCGCCCTTTGTTCCAAAACGTAGAGCCCTGAAGGAAGAGGATCAAATCGGTAGTAAAAAAGAACAGTCGACGCATCACCGAATAGTTTCGCGAAGCAGTACAATATCGCCCAATGGTCCAGGACGCAGAGATACTGTAGGCAAGCACAGAAGGCGATGAACCAGATGATGGGCGAATCGCCGACTCAATCGACGATTCCCAATAAACTCGCCGAACGATCCACCGCAACACTATTTTCTGAAACTATAAATACAAGCTCTCTATTAGTTTTAAAGGGACCTAAACATTATTGTAGTATTTCACTTTAGCTTTCATATTTTCTCTCAAGTTTGGAGAGGGTTTTGTGGGAGACTTGAAGAAAGGAGTTCATCTTCCCCAAATTGGAAGTGGGTCTTCTCTATTCTTCTTCCTTTGCTTGAATCAAGGTTTAATTTCTTATACCCATTTGATTTCTCTATCATTTTAGGTATAATTTCTTATTTCTTGATGTGTGGCTAAAAACCCCCCATACTTGGGGTGTGATTTAGCAAATATGGGTTGATATTCTTGTTGGGTCTTGCTTGCTGATAGGTTAGATGTATTTTAATGGTCATTTCAGCTAATGGTTGTGGTTTTATCTAAAGGGTTCGTAGTTACAAATACAAAGCGACCCATGTGTTTTTGGCTTGCCCGAGAGGGAGGTCGCGAAACCAAAACCATTAGACTGATGGCCTAAGGAGTGGGTCGACATGAGGTTCAGCCCGAGAGGGTGAGCCCTAGTCCCATATCCTAACACTCAGCTCGAGAGAGTGAGTGTGGTAAGGCGTAGGTTGGTCTTCATGCGGCAAATAGGTGTCCGAGAGGAACGCATTTGAAATGGGGTTAGTTGCCCGAGAGGGAACTTATTTCCATTTAAAGCTTAACCTAGTCACTATTGTCTTGCAAATTTCCTATTGAAAGTATGTACGCAACGATTTATCTCAACTTGTATGGCGGTCACATCCCGAGAACTTCTCCCCATACTTGAATTTTCTCTTTATTTTTCTTGTTTTAACTATACTTGTGACAAACCCCCATTGATATTTTGACACTTTGGTGTCACCCACTTGAATTTACTTTGTTTCTATTTGATAATTTCTCAAACTACAGCTAACTAGAACAAAATTCTAGCCTAACTAGTATTTTCACTACCACTCCCTTGGGACACGACCCCAACCCTTGGTTGGGTTACCTATATTATCGATGATCGTAGGCACTCGAACCATAGGTTAGTGTCGTTGGTCACGATAAGCATCACTCTACCAGAGAGTTCAAACGGTTATGTGATCTATTGTGATGCATCCTGAGTCGACCTAGGTTGTGTGTTGATGCAGCGAGGTAAGGTTATAGCTTATTTTCTGGACAGCTTAAGGTGCATGAAAAAAACTACCCAATTCATGACCTCGAGCTTGCAGTTGTAGTATTTTCCCTAAAGATGTTGAGACATTACTTGTATGGTGTTCACGTAGATGTGTTCACAGACCATAAGAGCCTCCAATAAGTGTTCACCTAGAAAAAGTTGAATCTTCGCTAGAGGAGATAGCTTGAGTTCCTCAAGGAATATGATATGAATGTGTTTTACCATCCTGGTAAGGCCAATGTAGTAGTTGATGCTCTTAGTAGACTATCCATGGGTAGTGCAGCACATGTTGAGGAAGAAAGAAAGGAATTAGCCAACGATGTTCATCGGCTTGTTCGTTTAGGAGTTTTCCTTATGAACATATCAGATGATGGTGTAACAGTTCAAAATGGATCAGAATCTTCATTGGTAGCAGAGGTTAAGAAAAAACAAGACAGTGATCCTATATTGCTTCAATTGAAGGGTGCAATTCATCAGCAAAAAGTTGAGGTTTTCTCCCAATGGGGAGATGGTGTGCTTCGCTACCAGGGTCGTTTATGTGTTCCTAAGAGACAGCAGATCTTTACGGAAGCCCATAACTCTAGGTATTCTATTCATCCAGGCGCCACTAAGATGTACAGTGACTTGTGGGAAGTCTTTTGGTGGAATGGCATAAAAAGGGATATAGCAGATTTCGTGGCTAAGTGCCTAATTGTCAGCAGGTGAAGGTAGAACATTAGAAATCAGGAGGTATGACTCAAAAGATTAGCATTCCTACATGGAAGTGGGAAGTGATAAACATGGACTTCATTACAGGTTTGCCACGTACTCACAGACAGCATGACTCCATTTGGGTGATAGTAGACAGAGTTACTAAGTTCGCTCACTTTTTGGCTGTAAAGACTACAGATTCGGCGGAGGACTATGCCAAGCTTTACATTAATGAGATAGCCAGGTTGCACGGGGTTCCTTTATCTATCATCTCAGATAGAGGTCCTCAGTTTACCTCTTGTGCATCAGAGCCCGAAAAAGTAGGGGCGGAAGTCAGTAGGGTAGAATCAACTAAGGCATCAACACCCGACATATGTATAGGAGGAATGGTGGAGTTTGAAGAAACTCCACTAATGCCAACGGCTAAAGTCTCCAAAAGAGATCTCCCCAATGTGGCATACACTATCGTCTCTTCTATAGCCTGCAACTCTGTCAGCGTCTCAATAGTTTATCATTCATCCTCTGTCAAGAAATCATCCTCATCAGTCTCCTCCTCATATGCATCACCAACCTCATTGGTACCATCATCAAGTTGCTTATCCATATCACTAGGTGAATCAACTCTCAGCTCGGAAGGAGGGACTACCTCATACATCAGGTAAGGGGACTTCACCCCCAAAGCATCAAAGTATCAGTGGACCTCAGCTGGTCCACATCAGCCGTTGGAGTAATAATCTCTCCCCTCATAAAAATCAACTCAGTAGAGGTACCCTCGCTCTTTTCCCTTGCCTCTATCCTACCAGTGAGGTTGTCTAACCTCTACTCATATGAAGCTTAAGTGTTCTGAAACTGCACCATCTGGCCTCTCACAGGAAGTAATGCATCATCAATGTCTTTCTCAAAGAACTTGGGCATTTCACTCTCTACCCTAGACTCTCTCACATCCACCAGATGCACATAGATCATGCCTAGATCAAGGGAGGTCAGGATGCAAGGGTATAGCGGATCTTCCAAAAAAAAGACTTTATTCGATGTAGTAGATGTATAGGTAGAAGGTGTGTAGGTAGAAGGGATAGAGGAAGGTTAAGTGATATCTAATGGCTCCACATAAGGAGCGAGTTGAGCAGTATCGTCCTCAAGGCCAGCATGGTCTACCACAAGGGTAGTGTCGGGTGGTGGCCTCTTCTTTCACGCTGCATCATCTCTCAAATAATCCACCTCAATCCTCCGAATATCATTGGAGGAGGCGGGACTGATCCTGACATATGTTCTCTCTCGATAAGGCACTTCTGTAGCCTCACGCAGTTGTGTGATCAATACTGGAAGAGGAGAGAGGTCTAATCTTGATGAGCTCTCATCAATATCTCTTTAGAAATTATGGCTCTAATATGGATCTCCCACCTATCGATAATGGTAACAACTAGGATTGCCTTTGCGTGCTGGAGAATTGACTCATTTTGGGATGGCATCAAGTTATTGTTGATGAAACCAAACCAATATCTAACTCCAATGTTTATATCTTTCTTTATTATTTTCACTCTGTCAACCATCCATGGAGGAGTGACATTAGAAATCAGCGGGGCTAACCACCCCTTCGAAGTGTCTAGACTTTGCTTTATGCACAGACTGTATAGTTCGGCTCTGTTGCCCTTTGTGCCTAGTACATCATTTATTTCACCAACACTGTATTTCTGCATTACACCATCTTACCTTGGACTTCAACTTCGTCCAAGTGTTTCCAAATTGTGCCTTTCTTCTTTTTTGGCAAGGCCTTAGCATAGTTCATATAGAACTCCCTCACCCATGCAAGGACATAAGGAGGACAGGCTCTCATGAAGCTCTCAAATCTATGGAATTTGATGGTATTGAGATAGTCCGGTAATCTCTCATTTATAGAGAGTGACCTCTCCTCACGTATAGTGCACTCTTCCACTGCTTTGACCCTATTAAGGGCTCTTGAAGATATAATAGGGAGAACTCGGGAGGCACTCACATTAGAGACTAGGTTTGGTACCAACTTGGACCTGATTTCCATCTTTTTCTTTGCGATCACCTTCTTTGGTTGTTCACCCACACTCGTACAGGAGCGTGGAGTGGCTTGTTATTGCAGAACCTCATAAGGTTCATTAATGGTGATCCCCTTGTTCCTCTTTGGAGGGGGAGGAGGAGGAGAGTCTCCCTCCGAGTCAGAGGTCACAACTCTTTTTCCTCTTTCTTTACCCATTTTATACAAGGAACAATAATTCAACACAAAGATCGGGTGAAGGTTAGTCAAAAATAAACATAGTTTGAAATGCATTCTGAGGTTCACTGATTGGGAAGGCGATTCCCCTAATAAGCTAGGCAAGCTCGCTGAAGTTGATTGGACATGAATTAATTTCAATCAAGCATGCAGGTCAACTCAAACTCGGTGATCCATCGAGTTGTTTTTGGTGGCTAAGATAAGTTCGCCGAAAGTGATAGTGCGAAACCAAAAAGGAATAGGAAGAAGGGTAATGTCCACTCCAACTAGGCGATCGAGTTGGTTTCGGCGAGCTAAGACAAGACCGCCAAATGGGAAAATACCCATGTCACATATTCAAACTCAGAAGGTGGTTGGGGCTTACTCGATGATTCGTCTAATCACCCTGGCGAGCTGAGACAAACCCCCTGAATAAGTAATTTTCATCCCGATTCCTATTTTTCACAAATTAAACGCTAACATGCAACAATACCCAATTTTCAATAAATTATACAATCTACCCACATGCTATTCTACCATAGGTACTCAGACTTCCCTCAAATATCACACAGTAATCGATGATTTTCCCTTAAGAAAGTCATCACTCTATCTATCATTAGGCAAATGCAAGTCCTCAAGACAACACTGGGCTGATCAGACTTCACTCACACTCAATTCAATCAAGACCCAATAATTATAACAACCAATTTCAACATTCAACATTCAAAATCAAGTTTAGCAACTCTGGGCACAAAATCATCTATCCTAAGCAATTGGAATAATTCAATAAATAGTATTTAACACTACCCAAGCAAATTAAACAGCAAAATAATAGTAACAACATAAATCCCAACTCATATGCATCGATTCTAAGAAAAAACAACAACGAAAGCTTCGAAACACCAACCTCAGAGAAGACAACTCAACAAAATGATAGGAGGAAGGGTTTGGGATTGAGAATCACGCACCAAAATGAACTTCACACAAGTAAATCCCTGCAATCGAGGAGACAATACAAAGAAATATGAGTATGCGGAGTATAGGAAGTGAAAGATCTCCAAAATATGAAAGGTTTCTTTTTAAAATTTAAAAAGACCCTTGGCCTTTTTATTTTACGCTCACTCGATAGTCTGCGACTAACATCGTCGAACGTGTTTGGTGAATCATCGAAGGAGGTTAAGCTCGCCGATGAGGCCTGAACGAATACCAAACCAGACGTCCAACTCGGTGGAATCGATGTAGTTCACTTTGTGTCATTCGGAGGATCGCTAATAAGGTCCTTGTTTGCCGAAGTTGACAGTATCATTTTTCAAAAATTCTTGGCTCAGAAGGCGAACATGAAGATGTCCGCCAAATCATTTCGGCGAATCACCAACTACAGTACAACCTCACTAAATTAATACCTGGTTAATAAGTACAAATATATCTAAGAAAATTTAGTGAAATGTGATTCTATTATGTTATGTTTTATTAAAATTTAAATCTAGTTGAAGCTTATCTCTAACTTTCTTAGTGCATCAAAAAGTTTTAGTATTATCTTTTCTAATTGCACCATAAAATTGTGAAGAGTTCTAGACGCAAGTGTTTCCTTACGCGTAACTGGTTCTAAAGGTATTGTATCATCTTCAACTTTATCATCAACATTTTTTCCAATGATATCCACAATTTGTTCTAAGCTCTGGACCTCTGAACATATATCATTTTCACCCATCCAATAGGTTATTAATTTCCATTTTATTGTGGTATTATGACCTCAAGTTCATGAATGAGGTTTTCACAAGTGGGTTCTTTCAAATTCTATGAGATTCCATCCCTAAAAAAAATTGGTGTCGAACACTTTTTAAATTAATAAATATTAATTTATCAATTAAATAATACCTCTACAAAATAATAATATTTCATGATCCCGCCTATATTTATTTAGAGAAGTTTTACTGTAGGTACATGCCTCGTCTACTGCATCCTTTGTAACTTTTTAACTTCTTTTCAACCTGAACTCACAACACAAGTTATTGAAAGAAATAAAATAAACTTTGGTTGCCTCCCAAGAAGTGCCTTATTTAACGTCGTGGCAAGACACAATTTTTACTCTTCAACAATCATTCTTGGGATTGCGGATCGTATCACTAGGCAAACATTCCCTTTTGTCTTGGATTTAGATTGGTAGAGAGTTGACAAATTTGAGTCTGGACTGCTTTATTGACACGGAATGAGAAGTAACCATTTGAATCAAAGTGGAGAAATCATTTTTCAAATCCTTCAACACCTTATTGGACCTTTCAACCTTGTTGAAAATCCTTGTTAACATCTCATCTGTTGGGTTTACCTCCTATCTAGCTTTCTCTTTTGCTTTGGGATGATCATGAGGTGGAATATATTTGTCTTTTTCAAACTCACGATCTCTTCAATTTCCACCTCGATCTCTCCAATCTCTCCAGCCATTATATTTTTACTTGTTCCAACCTTGATTCCCACCCAGTCTAGGATATTTTGGATGATAACCACCAATTTGGTTCCCCAAGTATTGCACCTCTTCATTGTATAATGCCTCAAACTTGACATCATCCGGGGATTTGTCACTGCTTGTACCAACGGCATTTGCTGACTTATCCACTTCCCATGAAATGTTTAGATAGCAAGTCAACTTGGGTCATCATCTTAGCCATATTCTCATCACGCTCATGATCCTTCTCTATTTGTTCCATGTTCATACTCACATGTAGAGAAGATACTTGATCCTCTCTAGTATGTCATGCTCGGTTGATTTTTATCATGTCATCAAGCAACAATGTTGCTACATCATATAGCTGCCTCATCAGCCCACCTTGAACAAGTTGGTCGGCTAGCCCTTTGTTGACAGAATCCAAGCTACAATAGAAGTATTACAGCAGCAAGTTGTCTGGAACACCATGTGTTGGACATTGCAATAATAACTTTTGAAACTGCAACCATGTCTCATGAAGCGGCTCTCCAATCACCCTCTTGAAAATTCGTATGATGTCCCTTAGCTTTATCATCTTCAAGGGAGGGACAAGTCTCTCCATGAACGTGTCAGTCAGCTCTTCCCAGGAAGTGATATAATCATTAGGTAGCTCGGCTAACCATCTAGTGGGTTCCCCTATTAGGGAGAATGGAAATAGCCTCATCTGAATTGGTTCTTGCGAAATGTTCTTAAAGGTAAATGTCCCACAGACATCCAAAAAATTCCTGAGGTGTTCATGGGGTTCTTCATGAGCCAGGCCCCCGAACATTCCTCGCATTTGAAGTAATTGGAACATTGTTCTGGTCACATGAAACACTGCCCACCCGATGGTAGGATGCTACCGGATTGCTCACATGCTTTGAACGATGCTCACATGCATATCATTCATATCGCCCATGTGATCATTTTGCCCGAAATGACTAGCGTCATCACTTTCATCGTCACTCATAGTTCCATCTGCAATTAAGACAACACCAAACAACAATCTACTACAACTAAATAAGTTTACAAACTAAATCACAAATTGAATTCTTAGCCATCATTCCCTGGCAACTGCGCCATTTTTTATAATGCTCAAGATACCCTCAAAACAAGTAAGAGAATAAGCGGTCGTTAGTAATAAAAACCCAACAAAAGAGTCGGGGTCAAATCCCATAAGGAGTGATATAATGCAAGGAATTCAATTAAGAAATTTAGAGTTTGAACCAATTCGTTTGTAGCAATTAAAATATATGGATGGATGATTCCACCAAATTTACGAAAAAAGTTTTGGTATCAAGTAATACAATTAAACTAAAAGATGGATTTCAATTAAGTAAACGACGATATATGGGTGTGGGGATTGGTATCGGTTTCGAGTAGGGGTAATTGTTCTTGCTCATTATCACTAAACAATCATGGATAGGCTGGGTAATCTTAAATAACATTAATTTTCTTTCTATCTCAAGGATTATATCATAGAATCTCCTTTCGGTCTCATCTATGTGCATCACAAATCAACCCAATACCTTACTAGAATCTCTCTTTCGAGCAGATCTAGGCAACTAGAATTGAACCACAATTTCTCTTGCAAGCAAACTATAGTAAACAAATCTGAATTTGCAGGCATTAAACTAATTACCCACATCAATTAATCTCTTTCGAGCATCAATCAAGGATCTAGGCTAGGATTAAGTTTGCAACCTTAAGCCGTGAATTAACCCCATGCTAATTAGCTTAAATCCATGAATCTACAACAATAAAACATAGCAAGACACAAAATCCATTACAATAAATTAACACTCAACCCCATAATCACACCCCTGGATTTGGGGTTCTATCCAAGCATAAAAAGGAGAAAAGAGAATATACACATGATGAATTCAGGCATTGGGAAATTGAAATTTAGCGTTATTCTTCAAAACATCACTTCAATTTGAACCTCCAATTGTCAATTACAAGGTTAATTGAAAACCCCAAGAACTAAGAATATTTTCAAAAGGTAGAAAGACTAAAACCTCCCAAAACAAACTCTCAAGTTGTTATTCAAAAAGTGATTCCAAAAAGTGATTTTTAGAAGTGATACATTTTCTCTCTCTTTAGACCTATTTATAGTTTTCCAAATTTTGGCCCAAAATCCACTACGTAACCAACTCGGTGACATTAGTCGGGATCGCAATCAAGTTTGGTGGATCGTCATTTCTCCTTCAGCTCGCCCTTCATTTGCTTCAGGCTTCAGGTGTTTAAATCTCAGTTGGCAGACTCGATTGAGTCTGCCTTTCACATTCGGTGGATCGCTGATTACCAGCTTGTTCGCCTTTTAAGCCTTCATTTTAACGGAGAGATCTGTCAACTTCAGAGATGGTCTTCTAGTTTGCCCATTCAGCTTCGGTGAGTCGTAGTTTAATCTTTCAGTCTGCCGACCTACCTTGAATATTTTCAATTGTGAGCATTGTCAGTTCAAGAAAGGTAAGGCCACTTGGGCGATCCGCCCAGACGACTCCTAGTTGGGAGTTTGCACTCCTTTCATGTTTTTGGCCTCTTTTTCATGTATTCATCCTTGCCTTGTCTTTTAGCCTTCATAGCTAAACATTGGAATATGACATAATTAGGCATTGAAGACACTAATTGTTGAACTAAAAAGGTCTCAAAAGAGTGAAAATCTATCACTCATCAAAAAATTATCTTAGAAGACATTGTTTTATGGTGGAGGAAGGTGAAAAGGAGATGGATCTACAATTAGGTTATGGTGGTGTCGAGACTAGATTCATGATGTCATCCAATTTTTGGCCTTAGGACTGTGTATTTGGTGAAAAACCCATCCAACGTCCCTTGTATTGTCCTCTCCTTTTTTCCCCTCTCATATCCCAAAGCTCTATTTTTGCTCTCAAATTTATATGTAATATTCCTATCGGATTTTTGATAATTTTAATTTATGAGATATAGTGTATACATTAATGATTGGGGTATGTTGTATCTATCTTCAACGGCGAATGACTTTATGTTATATATATATATATATATATATATATATATATATATATTCTTCTTAATTTTTGTATGTATCTTCACCATATTTCATCAAATGAGAAAAAATAAAGTTTATTGAGCAAGTGCATATACCTATCGTGACTATATTTGTTGATACAACGAAATTAAGTGAATATATATAACCTATGCAAGTTGGTAACAATCGAATGGTAGCTACGAATAAATATAAGTAAAATTACAGCAAACAAATACAAGTGATACAAGCTTTTAACAATTGATACAATAGAGCAAATGACTTCATATGAAATTAGAGAGCATGAATATAAGTGATACAAGTTGTTAACAATTGATATAGCAAAGTGAATGAATATAAGTGAAACTAGAATGAATGAATGTAGTTCCTGGTGTATTGTTGTTTGTGTCATTGTATACACCATGATACAGGTATTATTTATTGCGCGCATGAATATAGTTGATACAGGCTATATTTCTTGCACGAACAAACAGTCGACACAGATTGTAATATTTGCGCAAACGAATAAACTGAATATAGGGGCTTGGCAACCAAATTATGCTGCAAATGGTAATTACTAAAACTGTAGTTGCATTTGATACTTAGCAACGTATATGATATTGCTCCTATTATGATAGAAATATGGAAGTGCTAATAAGCTGAACAACTTACTAAAGCTCTAGAGAGTTTTCCTTCGAAGATCACCGAGAAAGAAGAGATACGTTATCTAATGATTATCATGTATAATATTAGTCAAATTAAGGATCATATGACTTGCAATCAAGATAGTATTAATAGCGTTAAATCAAATTAATTGTTTGATGTTATGAAGTGCATGTATGGTAATTGTGTCTGGGACATTGTTGTGTCCAACCTGAAGATAAAACATCTGGAGATATTGATTGATATTAAGGCCTAATTGATGGTAAAAAACTTTATCCAGAAAAAAAGGAATAGATTATAGACCTTTTCACCGTTGGCCATTAAAAATGCCTTCAAAATCATCACAACACCGGTGACTCATTTTGACCTCGAGCTTCCCCAGATGAATGTTAAGACCATTTTTCTCAATGGAGAACTGTCCACCTTGAGGTTTCAATGAATAAGTCCATTAATGGGCTGAAGCAAGCTTTTCTCAGTGGTATCTCAAGTCTGAAAGGTTATGAGATACGCTTGGTTTCATGGAGGATAAGTTTGATGAATGCATTTAATGGACACCATATAGATCGTCTCTTCATGCATATGTAATTCTCTTCGGCTTAACTTAAATGGGAACTATTGATGTTCTGCTGTTACATTACTTGTTTAACGCACACAGATCCATTTCAGAGAGAGAGTGTTCTTGAAACCTGAGTGAGCTCCTAACCACTTTATCATTCCTAGTCTGTCAATGTATTCTCCACCTCACTCTCGCTACTTGAATCACTATCTGCAATTGAGGACTGGCCGTTTGAACCAGAATTTTCACGAAGGCTATACTTGAGGAACTTCACCCTGCTTTTGTGTTCTGAATCTTTTCCTTTGCGCTTTCTTCTTTCAGGTTTTGCTGATTCCATTGTATGGGCAGCAGAAACAAAGGCAGCACTAGCAGATTCATTCATCTTAACATCACCTTCTTCCTCATCTTCTTCTCCTTTGTTATCTATGTAGAACAGAATATCATTCTCAGATTTTTTCTTGCCATCTTTCAAAGCAGGTTGTTCAAAGCCCTCCGTCATACTATCGAGCAACAATTTAGCTCGGATTTTTGACATGTTATTGTCAAAGATTCTTATTCCACCATTTTCAATGATAAGAAACCACCCTGTAATATTCAAGTCAATAGCAATTCTGATGCATGTTTACCAGTATAGTATAAACGGCCAACCTAACTTGGTAGTTAGTGCAGAACTGTGTGATAAAGAGGTATTCAATTTACTTACTCAAGAATGTAGCAGGGGATGAACTACTTGGTTCACTCGCTTTGTCTTCTGTACCAATCTTACTTCTGATCCACTTGATTATCAGAGGAGGTAAACTAGAACCAGAAAAGGCATTTGTGTAACAAAATGCTTTCGTCTGGTCCTTCTGTTTTCTGAAGACAAAGAAACAGAATCAAATTTCAGCATCTCAAAAAGAACTTAGAGCATGATGCCCGAGCTTTCATACCTATTCAACTCTATAGCTTCACCAGTAACTAACAGTCTTGCCATGATAATACTTTTCACATGCTTGGCAGAGAGCTGATCCATTTGCTCAGGCTTTAAGAAAGAATATTCCACCAGTACCACAGCATCATAGAGAATTTTTCTTAAGCACCTCTCATCGTCCGAATTCTGCAGCAGAATAGGAGGTGAAAATATGAGAATCCTCAAACTATAACAAAAGCATAATTAAGAGAACTTCTACTTGAAGCCTATTGACACACTAGAGTCATCAAATGAGCAATGTAAAAGCATTTAGTAAATTCAGAACATTATTCTACAAAGTATTTTCTGCCAAAAGAAACTAAAAACAATCCAGAGAATTCTTCCCCAAAAAGCTAGGATATTAAGCAGAAAAAGCACTAACTATGAGAGGGTTCAAAAGACTCAAAGACAGTGGGGCCCAGCAGACAAGTTAGTTAAAAGGGAGATTTAGTTGTGTAGTCCATTATAAAGTTACTTTTAGTTATTTCTCTTCTCCTACGAGAGATCAGCAAAAAATAACACGAGAAATGTAAAAATAACACGAGATCTTTGTATGGTCATTTCCTTTTAGTCAAATTGTGTGTGGGTATAGGAGATCATTTCCTGGAGTTAAAACTCTGGCCACATTATTCAAACCTCACAAGATGCTTTGTGCATTATTAGCTCTTACAATTTGAGTAAAGCTAAAGAACAGTGGTGAAGTGAGCTCAAACTGTGACCAAGGCCACATGTTCGAACCTCTCGAAAAACTGTTTTGCACAGGTTTTAACTCATTGTTTATCAAAAAAAGAAAGAGAGTAAAGGACTCAAAGACAGTGGGGCTAAGATGTCTAACCAGTAGGGAGGCTGTTGGTAAAGATGGCTCCAGCAGCATCATTAAAAGGGTCTCTGAATTCAACAAAGGAGAACTTAGTATAGTTTGAAAATCACAAAATTATAGAGAAAAATGCAATACAGAGATTTCAAACAGGTAAGAAAACAGAATTCATGGAATATGGAAGAGTAAAACCAACATAAGGAATTAAATTCAGAGAGGACTGGAACAACAAATTCAACAATCAACGTGAATGGATCAAGAGCAACTCTATATATATTTCCTCTCCATCTTATACATTGTATTATGCTTAAGGGATCAATAGAATATGGTAAATCTTTATTCCTCTTTGTTATGGAAGCATTAAGCAGGCTAGTAACAGGAAGTTCCATTGGGGGTTTCAAGTAGCAGATGAAGAGAGGTAGAACAGCCACTCTCACCTGATGATACTTTATTACTCTGTGGAAATATGATTTGATTATTTGAGGTTATCTCAAAACTATGTATCATCGTTCAGAAGTATGAGTGATACTAGTAAAGAAAGTTCTGAAGATTTATACTTCTTCATGGATTTGTGGATTACAGTGGCAACAATTATCCAATATCCGTAACATTCTCGGGGCTCCACTAGGGGAAATCTTAAAGTTGAATGATTTCTGGCAGCCAGAAGTTAACAAAGTTGTGAAAAGGTTGACCGGATAAAAAGACAATATTAATTTAAGAATAAAAGTACCTTATCAAGAACTCTTCGAAGGAAAATAGCATTGCTCAAATCTACATTATTAATATATACCCATGTAGTGCCTCCACTCCAATTTATGTGGCATAGTTTGACTTCTTTTTTTATGACAAGGGAAAACCGCTACCCTTTGGGTGCGCACAGGGTAAAATCCCCGCTCCTATGCAATAGCTCGCAAACCACATAGGAGAGGTAACCCGCATAGGTGGCATAGTTTGACTTGGTACGCACTTTAACAAATAAAGGAAGAATTTCAAAATGTGTGGTCTTTAACATACCATAACATTTGTGTGGTTATGAGAACTGTTGTCAAATGCGCGCTTGAGTCCGGAAGCGAGGCTCAAAATGTGTTGAGCGCTTCGCCTCACTTAACGTGTGCTTCAATGTCATCATCAAGGTTCTAAGGGATACTTTTCCTATCCAATGAACCTCTTCCGAAGATGCGACACTAAACAACTGATATTGCACTTTATCCTAATTATTTTTCAATTTCTTTGTTCGTATATTTGTCATCCATCCTTATAAATTATTAGTCTAGGACTAAACATACATATTTGTATTTTGTCTCCCTTTGCCTTCTCTCATTAAAGCCCACGCTTTATTTGCGCTTTGCGCTTAAAGCCCCAACAAACGTTATACTCTCTCTCTCTCTGTCCCAATTTATGACTCATTTTCCTTTTTACTCAGTCTAAAAAGAATGACACACATCTATATTTAGTAATAATTTAACTTTAAAATGTCCATTTTACCCTTAATGAAACTATTTATAGCCACACAAACATCTATCACTTATTTTAGACCACAAATTTCAAGAGTCTTTCTTTCTTAAACTTCGTGTCAAGTCAAACTAATTCGTATAAAATAGGATGGAGGGAGTACCTTTTTTGCACTTAAATCCCCAACAGACCTTAGGACTTTTTTGCACATTTTGCTTTTGATAGCCGTAAACATTTCTCATTAGGGATAAAATGACGATCAAAGTTAAATTGTTTCCAATTATAGAAATATGTCAATCTTTTTTTATGCATATCAGTGGTGTCCACACCAACTTGCATGCGCCTCAACGTATTCCATGCAATACATGTTCCCAGCGGCACATGTACCAAGCAACTCTATCCACCAAGATTTGGGGAAAAAACACCTAGTGTTTTTGCCTCCATTGGGGAAAATATGTCTTTCTTTTTGGAATTAACAAACAAGGAAAGAATGTCCTTACCAAAAAAAAAATCCCACCTTCATAAAACCAACGTTTTAATTATGTTTTGAGCTTAAAGACCCAATAAATCTTGGTGCCCATCCACATTTCCGCTCTAACAACAATACGATGGTATGAAGTCAACAAGTACTATAAAAAAAGAGAGAAATATGAGATTTCCATAAAGACGAAGGATATCAGATACTCTACTTTCGCAGCCATGCAACAAAGTGAATCAAATACCATAAAAGAGAAGCTAGATTAATTTGACCTATTTTTGCACCGATGCAACAAAGCATCAGGGTGAAAGAGAGGATCCACAAGAGCAAAGGAACAGAGTTTGTGAAAAAGGATGTAATGATTTATTCTTTAAGCTAATGTAGCTGAAAAATGTGCTTAGAAATGGCATAAGATGAAGTGGAGAAAGGGTTTCACAAAGAACAATGATAATCCCACACCACTCATCAAGAAGATCAGCAACTTAGCCACCAACGCAAAACAAAAGAAGAAGAAAATCAAATGACATAAGATGAAGAGAAGAAAAGGTCTCACAAAGAAATCCCACACCACTTATCAAGAACTTCAGCAACTTAGCCACCATACAAAAACAAAAGAAGAAGAAACGTTCCTGGGTGATTGTTCATAACTTTCCAAGAAAAAGTCACGGCAACATAAGCAAAAAGTTCATATTGGACATAATGCATGATCAAGCTATTCTAATATTATATCCTTACAAGAAAAGGTATTTTATGCGTTTTCCCCATCACATAGGCACGATAGCATAACGATCCAAAATGTAAAATTATTTTTCTTTTTTACAATGACCACTACACTCATCTTTATGATCATCAATTGGCACCACCAAAGCCATCAGAAATATAACTCCCAAACAATTCTAAAGCAATGAACTCACAGATCCAAGGATGACAGCACTTAATAAGAACAGTAACACATACAAAAGAGTGTTCATACAAAGGAGTATCTGCATTAATAGAAATTATATAACACGTTCCTAATTTCTCAGAGGTTAAATGCACAGTCACTTCACGGAGATTTTGTGCTTTGAACTGTCCAAAGAGGTAAATTTGCCTGTTATTTAACTCACTAGCATCACAATTGCTGGTTTTGAGAAGATTGGGTATAATTTGTCACTCCAAATTCAATGAGCCCTTTACCAAAAATTTCGAAGTTTGAACAAAAATGAGGAGAAAAATAAATTATACAGAGTGTACTACTGTGATTCGGAAGGTGTACCGCACATGAGATTGAAAAGTCAAACACTTCACAGATTGTGCAAACTTCAATAGAAAAGCAATTTCAATCATAGACACTAACCAAAGAAGTATGGATTCTGAAGCCCAGTGATGGAAGCAATGATCCATGCCCTCAATTCATCCTGTAATTCTTTTCGGGAACCATCCTCCAGAAACCTCAAGCATAACTTCAACAAAAATGCCTCCGCAATCACACAACCAGCCAATGCACTTAGCTCACACCCTTCAGCATTAACCCTTTCAACAATCTCATCAGTCAGAAGTGGAAAAAAAGCTCGCATGCATCCCTTATCCCCAGTATCTTCCACCGTATTATCCCACATCCAAACAGTCACTAACTCCCTCACTGGCCTAAGGAAGCCCTTTGAAACATCACATCTATCCTCTACACCCTCACAGCATACATTAACATACCCAAGAATTGAATCAACCAATCCATTTACCTCTCTCACAAACTTCTTCTCTTTCTTAGCTTTCTGCTCAAAACCTTTTAAACCCATTACCAACCTAAACACATTATACATAACAGGTGCAATTAATGCAATGCTTTTAAAGAAATCACATGAAACAGAGCAAGAAACTATAAGCTGAAACAAATCCTTTACGGCTGCAAGCCTTTTGAAAAGGTCATTTTCTGTCGAGCTGAAGCCTCGATAACGTAAAGCTGAGTAAACCCAGATAGCTTCAAAAGGCGGGTCGACGCTACGTTGTAGTAATTCCTCGAAATTTGACCTCAAAGATGACAGCTTCTTAGAGCCTGGCGAGTCCAATACAGCTTGAATTAGATTTTTCAGTACAATTTCATGGTTTTGACCAACAACATTAATGGAAACCATAACTTTGGCGGAAAAAAAAAGAAAAAAAAATTGACAGAACGAAAAGCTAAAACCCTAATTAAGTCAAGAACACAAAGGGATAATAGGGTTTTAGGAGAATGGGAAATTTTACTATGCATCGGCAGTGTAGCTCCTTAATGTGGACCAGCGGTATGTTTCTGTCCTATTGGTTGAAACAGTGGGGGCCACGGACACGGTGGATAGCTACAGCCAATAGGAATCAAGTAGACACGTAGGGCAACGACGTCGTATTGCGAGGTTTCTCCTTAAATCTTAAACAGAAATCTCTTCAGTTGGTATTTGAATACAAGCAAAATTTGAGAAATTTTTGTTGACTGAAAGAAGTAATGGGGAAATTTGATAAGATTGCATTGTTGTTGTCTTTGATAGTGATAACAATATGGTTTCCAATTGTTGTTGAATGCGCAAAGAAAGCAGTAGGAGTGGCAAGAAAAGAAGACATTCCGTATATAAGATGTCAGGTGTGTGAAAAGCTGGCGTATCAGCTATACCATCATGTTCAGAACAAACATGCTGAGATTTCTCCAAAGAAGGTAACTTTCTCATTTGGGGTTCTTTTTTTTCATCTCAACTTATGTATAGTGGAAGTTCAATCGATCATAACTAGAATACCGATTGGATGTGTAGGTTTCCTAATGGTTTTTTATTTGATCATACATGTTGGAAAAATAAAGTAGCTCATAATAATGACACTGAGATTTTTATGTGAGAAATACTTCTAAATAAGTAAAATAATCACGGGCCGAGAGGGGTAAAGTAATCCACTATAATACTTGGAGTTTGTTTTTACTTCACTTAATTCTTCTGTTTGTCTGATGCAATGGATATGGTTTGATGATGTCAGATCTCAGAGTATCAGATAATAGAGATTTCAGAGAATGTATGCAATTTAAAGAAGCAGGAAGCTGATTGGATTCTTAAAATTGACATAGTTGAACAAGGTGATAGGTTGGAGGTAAGAATTCTGCAAGTCTCTTTTTTCTTTGCTTATATAATGGCTTAGTCGATTCTTGTAACTTCTTTTTGGTGAATTGGGTTGGTTCGTTTACGGTGGCGGGCCCAAGATATTTAGTCATTGGTGCTTAACTGTGTTAAATCTCAAAGTGCTACTTTGTGATTGGGTGCTCGGCCACTATATTTATATGTTATAAGTAGTTTCTTGATATAAAAATGTAATGTTTTGGTAAAACAATAAGGGTGCTTGAGCACCCAGTAGCTACAATGAAGGTCCACCGTTGTTGGTGTACAATCAGTGTAGCTTCTACTAATTGAGCTGCTGGCAAGATAAACACATCTATGCTTCATTCATTGTCGGCAATTGACAACTCTGTCGCTAAACACTGTATTTTCTATGCTATTACTTACACAGTGTAGCTTTTAATTTGAAAGAATTATTGAAGTTTTGATAGTGGGCATCAAGTCCATCATTTTATATATTTCTGAGAGGATTCTTATTTGACATTGCCAATGTTCAGCTGATTGAACAAGACTCTGAAGGACAATGTAATTCAGAATGCAAAACAATAGAGCGTGCTTGTCAAGATGTAAGTTCTCCTACTTATTCTGTGCATTTGATGTTAGCAGTGATGCAAACAAATACTGGTTATATTAATGCTAAAGGAGTTGTAAGTTTATAATGGCATGATGCTTGCTTACATTGAGCTTCGGAAGTGTTTTTTAACTTGTTTCCAAATAAAAAGCCCATCTCCTTCCCAATTTCCTCTCATTGTGCAATTATGATTTGATCATGTTTATAATGATATCCATACTTTTTGGCTTCCTACGTTAAAAGATTGACTGCACTTTGCTTGTTGCTCTTGAATTTTTTTTCTTTTTGCTTCAGTATAACTTGTCTTGTAAACAGGCTCTATATGTTGCTGTCTTTTGTAAGACAAACAAACTATTTCTTGCAGCAATGATCTTTCTTCATATTTTGCAGGTGATGGACTATTCTGATACAGATGTGGCAGAATATTTATATAAAACCAAACCAGATCTTGATTCCTTGAAAAGTTTCCTTTGCAAGGATTTGACCAAAGTTTGTAGCAAGGCACCACCTCCAGTTCCTAAGGTAATGTCAAGCTTTATGACATTAACCAGTAAATTCATCCAATATCCGAATTTCTATGCTTTTCTTCTCCTTCTTCGTGCCTTGTGGCCCCAATGTTATCTGGTTTTGTAAACAATATAGCATAGTCCTTAGTCTTTAGCTTTATCGGTAAAAATAGTGCTTGTTCTTTAGACATGAAAGATAGACCACATCCAAAAATGTTTTCATCTTTTGTTGTAAGAGCGAGCTTTGCTTGTGTACATACTGTTTCAAAATATTTGTTTGTTGGATAGACAGAAATATGTGATGACAAATTATACATGTAATATATTGCTTCCTTTTTTTTGTGTGTGGGGAGGGAACGAAATTGGTTGCCAGTTCTGAGAGACTACATCTCAAGAATATATTGATCGAGTATTAACTAACTAAACAATGAAAATAAGCATGGTCATAGATAGAGTCGTCAATATGGAGCTTGCCCGGTTGGGCTAGCCCAACCAATGATTTAATAGGGTTGGGCTGAGAATTTTGGATCCCATCTAAAAATGAGGCCTTTTAGTCTGGCCCATGAGGCTTGAGCGATGAGCCATCAGACTTGTTCTTCTGACAAGGATCACACTTCTGAACTGTTAAAGAATGACAAAAGTCCCACATCGGTGGTTAATGAGATGGGTGGACTCTTTATAAGGCTTGAGCAATCCTCTTTCCTTTGAGCTAGCTTTTGGGGTGTGAGTTA
>NW_006239337.1:474081-486962 GCF_000226075.1 Solanum tuberosum | reverse complement strand
GACAAAAGTCTCACATTGGTGGTTAATGAGATGGGTGGACTCTTTATAAGGCTTGAGCAATCCTCTTTCCTTTGAGCTAGCTTTTGGGGTGTGAGTTAAGCCTAAGACCTACTTTAACATGGTATCAGAGCCTCCACGATCTTGGTAGAAAACCAAAGAGTTTCCGCTGCCGGCGGGTGGCTATTACCTATATATGTTGCCCGTCCGGCCAATGATTATGTTAGCAAAAGTTGGGTCACCATGTATCTTTCTGGTGACTATTTTCTCATATCTAATTTGTGTAACACCGTGCCATCATTTTTTTATTTTTTATTCTAATTCTTGTAGCACCATGCCATCTTTCTGGTGACTACTTTTTCATATTTAATTTGTGTAGCATTGTGCCATCATTTTTTTGAGATAAAGGTAACTGTGTATTCACAAAAGGCTCATCATCAAATAAATGATGAGCATAGGTCACTTACAATCTCATCAGAGCATATCAAACTACCCTATGGGAGATTACAAATTACCTATGAAGTCATCAAAAAGTTCTATATCCCCCATCATATCTTGTTTACACCAAAAGTACAAAAGACTAAGACAATTCATTCTAATTTTCTGGATGTTGTTTCTCTTATCCACAAAGCATCTTCCGCATCATTCTGGTGACTACTTTTTCATATTTAATTTGTGTAGCACCGTGCGATCTTTCCGGTGACTACTTTTTCATATCTGGTTTGCGTAGCACCGCGCCTTCTATCTAGTGACTACTTTTCATATTTAATTTATGTAGCACCTTGCCATCCTTCCGGTGACTACCTTTTTTTGCATATCTTATTTGCGTAGCACTGTGCATCTCTCTGGACTACTTTTCATATTTAATTTGTGCAGTACCGTGGATTTTTCCGAACTACTTTCTCATATCTGAGTTGCATAGCATCATGTGTCTTTCGGTGGCTCCTCAGATTTGATTTGCATAGTTCCATTCGTCTTTTCGGTGACTCCTCAAATTTGATTTGCGTTGGGTTGTGCCATCATTCCAATCCTACCTGTATAATTTTTCTTTTTCAGTAGGGTCGTGCCATCATTCCGATCCTGCCATATTATTTCTCCTTTTCAATGGGGTCGTTCCATCAATTTGAACTATCCTATACAATTTCTATTTTCTAGTTGGGTCGTGACATCATTTCGATCCTACCCATTTAATATTATTTGTTAGATTGTGACTACTTTTAGCCATCAAATCTAATACTCTGGTGTATGAACATGTTTCGACCAATTTTTCGGTGACTTTCTTCTCTAATATCGACTCGTCTATTGATTCCAACATGATCCATATACTTTATGCTAGATTTTGAGCACTTACAACGACCGTTGTATTGTGAAGAAGTCTATATGGGAGTTTAGTAGCCTTGTATGTTGATTACGTAAGTCACTATGGTTTGAACAGTCTTTGCAAGTTTGGTTTGGGAAGTTCAACATTGTAATTTTATCACTCTGTGTTTTATCGACATTATGCATCAAATTCAGTATTTCATGAGAAGATTAAGCACATTGTGATTGACTGACATTATGCATCAAATCAAATCCAGTATTAATGAGAAGACAAGCACATTGAGATTGACTGTTAATTTTGTGAAGTCGACTGATCACAGATATCTCACTATCTCACCAGGCCCCTCATTGGTCCTCGTATTAATTACATATGTAACAAGCTAGGTACATGAATTGTATGCACTAGCTTGAGGGGGAGTGTCAGAATAGGAATAGGTTTATACAATCCTATTAGAATAGGAATAGGTTTACACAATCCTATTAGAATAAGAATAGGTTTATACAATCATATTTAGAATAGGAATAGGAAATAGTATCCTACTTGGTAAAGGATTGTATTCTAGTGTCTATAAATAGGGTCTCAATGTAATAATGTAGACACAACAACAATTCAATAATATTTTTTCCTATATTTCTCACATAACATGGTATCAGAGCAGGGTCCGTCTCACCCGATGTTGGGGTCCCCCAAAATCAAAATTGCCCACGCACCAGATGCTAAGCACTGGGCGTGAGGTGGAGTGTTAAAGAATGACAAAAGTTCCACATCGGTGGTTAATGAGATGGGTGGACTCCTTATAAGGCTTGGGCAATCCTCCTTCCTTTGAGCTAGCTTTTGGGGTGTGAGTTAAGCCTAAGACCTAATTTAACATGAACAATCTCCTTCACATCAGTTCTAATGTGTTTCCAATAGAACAGTGTGAGTAACCTTTCCAAAGTAGCTTGCACCCCAGAATGGCCACCTTGAGGGGAAGAGTGCTATAGAGCCATGATCTCCTTCCTTAACTGTTGAAACCTTGCCTACAAACAGTCTTCGCTATCATAGACTGATAAGGGCATAAGGCTTCATGTCTAGATGAATGAGACTTGCTAATAAAGGCAATGAGGTGTCCTTCCTGCATGAGTACAGCTTACTAAGGGAAGAATTGGCAACTTCTGGAGGAAATCACAGGGACAAATCCCTTGTAGTGCAACCTGAAAGAGATGAATTACCAAATGTAAGGAGGCAGTTTGGTGAAAGGTCTCAAACGAGAAGAGTGCAAGCAGTTTCAGTTCTTTGATATGGACAACAATCCCCTACATAATGGCCATTACTAAAAATTGAAAGCATTGAATAACTAGTACTTAATAAGTACTATTAAGACAATTTGATTCTAGTTTTGAGACTTGGTTAGCAACACTATGTAATATTGTATCGTAAATATTTACGTTCCCATTTTTAGGTTAAAATTATTTTAATAATTATGAAAAATATATTGTTTGCTAAGGTGGGCCGGCCTAACATAGCCTTTTGGCCACGTGAGGCTGGACTAGGCTAGCCATTTTTAAGTCCCATCAAAGTGCCCATAAGGGCTGGGCTAGGCTGGGCCAGCCCATATTGACATATGACATAGTCAGGGCGATATGGCAAGGTGCTAATTTAATGGACGAAAACCTTTGGAATTGCTGGGCTAGAGGCATACATTAATTTTTATGAGAAGTTATGTTACAGATCCTATCACTTGGAAACAAGAAGCCATCTGAAATCTGCTTTTGTGCCTTGCAACCCTTAATGACGTTTTCTCCCCATGAAGAATGCATCTCACTGATTCATAATTATTTGAATGGACGCTGTTTATTCTTCTAAGCATAGCATAGCATGTTCTGTGATAAATCCTTGACTATCTAGGTGCTACATGTTGATTTAGCAGTTAAATAAAGCAATGAGATTAGCTTTCCCATTCATAGTTTGGTGATTCTTTCTTCTTTTGCTTCAGAATAGAGTCCCAGGAGAACCTTTTGTTGCTAAGTCCTCAAAAGAGGCTGAAATGGAAAAGCTAATGCGATCCATGCAGGTAATTCTGTTTATCACGAGAGTCAACTGCATGTTTCTTTCTATATTAGGCCTGTTATTGAAAATTAGAAATTTACAACATTTTGCTTCAGGGTATGCCTGGAGCCCCAGGTATGCAAATGTATTCTAGGGAAGATTTAATGAACCAAAAGTTTGGTGATGAAGATGCTGATGATGACGACGATGATGATGAAGGAGGCTTCCCGTCAAAACTGGTACAAACGAGTAGTCTCTTTTCCTGTTAAACTAATCAAAAGTGCTCAACTAATATGGAAATTATCTGCAGGGGAAGGTTATTAAAGAAAAAGAAAGTAAGAAGAATGATTGGAAGCAACGGATCACAAAAGGAATTCAGGATACAAGTGAAACTCTGAAGAATCACGCTAACAGAGTATCCCACAGGATGAGAAAGTGGTGGGGAACGAAGAAAGCACAATGGAAGAAGAGTTCCAAAACCGGTAAGGGAGAGCTATAATGACTGCGAAATCCCTTTCTCCTCCTTTTCTTTTCTCCCATTAAAATGTAGTCTTATGGAGAGACGGAAAATATGTAATTCTCATCTTACCCACGAGATTTTTGTTTCTCTGCTACCATCTTGGGTCTTGATACTTTCGATGAGTCTTCTAATCTTGTTAGAGATTTATATACTAGTAAAAATGTAGAGAACTTCTAGTACTTTGTTGTTTTTATAATGAAATCTACATTATATAATACCACATACAAGAACTTAGCATGTGTTTGGCCATAGATTCTAAGTATTTTTTTAGTTCATTTAGAATTTATGGAGTTGGAGTTGTGTTTGGTTATACTTTTTGCAAAAAAATATTTGAAATAATCGTTGAGCTTGAATGTACAATACAACTTCAACTAGATTTTACACAAATTTCATAGTTAATTATATCATATTCCTATTCTTTTTCAAATTACACAAATTCCTTAAATTTGGTGAAATTCGGATACATCTCAAAACGTTCTGATACATCGCATTCCGGTTTCTGATACATAACATCTTAATACATCATGTAAAGTAATGTATCCGATCGATAATTGCATAAACTGACGTATTCAACCTATACATCGTGTAAAGAGATGTATCCGACAAATACATTGCATAAAGCAACATCCAATACATCATGTACGTCCCGATACATCGCATGAATTGATATATCCTACCAATACATTGCGTAAAGTGATGTATCCGCATGATACATCATGTCTCAACTTTAGATACATCACTCAATGTCTAAATACATCATGTCCTGACATCATGTAAAGTGATGTATCCAACGGATAATTGTGTAAACTGACATATCCAACCTATACATCGCGTAAAGAGATGTATCCAACAAATACATTGCGTAAAGTAACATCCAACAATACATCACACGAATTGATATATCCTACCAATATATCGCATAAAGTGATTTATCCGCCTAATACATAACATAAAGTAGGAATTTTTGTAATTATTTAAATGATATGAAATTTTAGAAAATATAATAAAATAAATAGTTTATTTAGGTAATTACCCTAAAACCAAGAACTGAACCAACAAATTATTATTTTTTAAATCGCTATGAACTGAAAGCAAGGATCCAAAATCAAACCCAATTAATTCAGTCCAGTTACGCATCCTTTTTCCATAAAATTGTCCTTTAAGGCCTCAGATACAAAATGCAGCCAAAATAAACTTGGTTGTGTAACAGACAGCAAATAGAAAGGAAAATAACCCACAGCTGGGTAGGACAAACAATCAGCAGAAATAATAGGCATAAATACGCATTTGCCCTTTGGAAAGAGTAAGCTGGGTTGTAAATGATCAGCTCTGAATATAAGCTATGCAACACCGTTCTGCTTTACGTCAAAGTGGGACAAGCAGAAAAATGTATGCTTTCCAACACGAGCATCATCGCATTCGATAACACTGAGTTCTTGAAACAGAACAACGCTGACCATTTACTGAATACTTGAGCATTATATCAAGATCTCGAGGATTCTTCTTGTTAGACGCCACAGTCATACTCCCAACTACAGCTTCCCCTTGGCATACAGTAAGCACATCTTCCAGGTAGAGAACCGTTTGCTTCCAGTGTGTACCCCGAGACCTTGGTCCTGCATATTTACTCTCATGGTCAGAAATAGCTTATACCATATTTCCCCCTTTTCCTCAACTTTTTATTTTATTCAGACAGGGTAGTTGACTGGACTTTAAGTGAGTTAATAAGTTTTCTATCTCCGGTTTCAAGAGGAGATATACATGTCCATGATATTCATACAAAACTAGATAAATGTATCTTCAGATGAAATAATTAGAACGTACTCCCTAGTCCATACTAAGTGAATTGTTGGGGGGGCATGACACACCCCTTGAGAATAAAATTTAAGGACATAAATTAAAGACTACTTTCCACTATTACCCTTCTGATTACTCCCAAATTATTTTCTTAGAAAATGTTAAGTAGTTAAGAACCTCATTAAATGAAAGGTAAACATGGGAAAAAAAGTCTCAACAACTTTCTTGAACTTTGAACAATTCACTTATTTTGGACTATGAACAAAGTCGCAAAAATTCACTTCTATGAACCTGAGGAAGTCAGGGAGCTGCACAGGTGGTCCATTGGTGTCACCTTAATCCCCTCCCTCCTGCCCTTGCCCAACAAACCTCTCTCCCTCCCAACCCAACACAAACAACATGAAACAAAAACAAAAGATAATTGCACAAAAGTTCAACAAAAGCTAACACAAATAATAAACCTGTGGAGAAGCCCGTCAATTTGTGACACTTCGTGAAAGAGACATCAAAGTAAGCTACAAGGGCATGGATGTAATCGTCACGTTCTGCGACTAGCTTAAACGGAACTGTGAAGGAAGCATCACCAGAAGCCATCTTAGAGATATCCATTGTCTGTAAAAATAAGGACCCCGTTGTAAGTGAAGTAAAAAAGACAACTCCACAGCACAATTTCGGGATACTCAATATAGCAACTTTGAAGACATTTTTTTGAAATGGAGTTTGAAGACAACCATATTTGATCCAATTACCTTGAGTAACTGGCAATTTGTAACAATCTGCTTCTGATCTACATTATCAACAAGTGGTTCCATTATAGTTTGCTTCCGTAAGCAGCTCATATCAAAACCATACACACTATTCCAAACTGCAATAGCATGTAAAAAAGATTGGAATCCGGGTGACAAATTTAGCCCAATAATGAAGAGGACTGGTGCAACTGAAAAAGTCCATGGGAACGTGCATATTAAATGCAGAAGTCAATATCCATCAAGTAGAAGATGTGAAAAAGATCAATCTCACATTCGATTTTCTCATCCTTGTAGTCAGCATCTTCAATTGCCGTTAAATACAAAGAAGCTTTATCTGGTAGCACAAGACCATCTTTTACCTGTACAGGCGGGAGAAAGGGTATATAATTAAAAAAAAAAAAGGCCTTTTTTAGTTGAGCTCGCCAACCAACGAGTCACCCAAGAAAATTGAAGCAAATAGGAGAACGCCAGAAAGTTGGTTTGGAAATTAAATCAGCCAACCTGGGGAGCTCTACTTAAAGCAATAATGAGAAAAGGTTCATTCGAAGAGGATAAAGCACATTATCCAGTCACTAATTTCCAGTGACCCCAGGTCTTTAACATAATACAACCCAGCCAAAAACTAGGGGGTACTAAATTCTCATTGTCTTAAGAAAAAGCAAATTTTCCAAATTTGAATTACAGGTACCCATTTTCATTATCTTAAGAAGCCAAAAAACCAGTTTTTCAATCATTACGTGGGTAAAACAATTAGTCCACTTATGCTACAACTTTCTTTTCAATTCTCGGACCTCAATGGAGGAAATAAATTGTCATACAAGCACTCTAATAATCATTTCTGCATACAAACACCTTGAACTCAGCACAACCAAGAACAAAAACATTTTTTCTTGAATAAAATGTGCACCTTAAAGATAATTCCTTTTTTGGTGGCTGTGGGGGTTCATCTTGGTATTGGATGGAAGGGAGAAGGATCAGCATGAAGATGTTGATCAATGCAGGAAGTGTGATGATGGCTGAAATATGTTTGTCTGGTGGGGATGCCATGTCGGGCAAAGTCTAGATTAGCACTCAATGGTAGAATGCAACCCACGCCTTTTTTCTTTGAACCCGTTGCCAAGCTCAATCAATAAGCTTGGTCTAATTAATATAGAAGAGGTTGCGCATGTCACAGTGTCATGGCTTGGAAAAGGACAAGGGCCCTCTTCGTTATTCCCCACTTATATTTCATCGCTATCAACACTTCTTCCTGCTCATACCTTTTACTTTTCCATCATTTCCATTCTCCTTTAAAAAGGCATCATGAGCTGCATGTGTCCAGGTTCCCATACAGTATGTCAAAAGCCTTTTATTTGCACTAAATATTCTATTAAGTAGAAGTAATTTTTTTACTACGTTATATATAGCCATAATAACTCAAGAAAGAGATACTTATGTAAGTGATGCCAGCCAAAAGCCAAGGAGATGAATTTGAAGATAGGCATCTTATTAATAACTCTGGTTGTAATTAGCTCATGGCATTTACTGTAATAAGGCACACAAAGGATTACAAATTCCATGGGGAAATTCTATTATGGTTAAAATAATAAATACATGTAAACAGTATCTACATAAAACATAAAATCGTATCAGAAGAGAGCCTAAATTTCAAGAACAGAATGTTGCGTTGAGCAAATGCAGCAAGTACCAAACAATCACGAGTAGAAGCAACTTTTTGAAGTTCACAACTAAAAGCAGCTTACCAGCCATTTGTCACGAGCATACAAGACTGTATCTAACATGTTCTCATAAAGAAGAAAGTATCCCATCCACTCAGAAATAATTATATCCACTTTTGGAACCGGAAGGTCAATCTCTTCTACCTTTCCCTTGATAACAGTTATAACTGAGAAAGCAAACAGACTCAGTAAACTAGATAGTACAAAAGCACACAGAAAATGTGTCACAAAGTTCATGACTTGGTGATAAAATCAGCTCACCATCTGAGAACCCATTGAGTTTTACAATTTCTTGGGCCATATCAGCCATGCTGGAGCACTCAATCTGAAAATATCAAAATGGCAAAGATAAGTCTGATTGCATTTAGATAGTTTAGCATTAGCTTCTTCAGGCTAACAACTTTGTTCAACATTAACTTACAAAGTCATGCCGCAACATCTCAATAATGAAGAGCATAGTAAATAGCATTTGAATATCTAGTGTGTGGTGACCAAGACAGCCACCATGTTACAATCAAGAAT
The DNA here is from genome assembly GCF_000226075.1 of Solanum tuberosum. Lineage (NCBI taxonomy): Eukaryota > Viridiplantae > Streptophyta > Magnoliopsida > Solanales > Solanaceae > Solanum > Solanum tuberosum. Next base: position 478,310 of record NW_006239337.1, on the reverse strand, counting down.
ATACATGATATAGAAGTGATACTATGGCCCAAGAACAAGAGATGGACTCCATACCGCGTAAACATGTTTGGCGCCAACTTTTGCACAAAAGAGTGACAAGATTCCCGTCCCAGCACCCACATCAAGTACCACTTTATCCTTGATTAAGAAGGAGTTTTTGTAAATAACATTTTGGTAAGTCTTAGTTCTCACCACGTCCTTTAACATCTCCTGTTACAGAGTAAGAATTACAATTAGAACCATGAATGTAGACTATTAAAGCAAAACCTGAGGTAGCGTCAATAGCAGGCCACCACACCCTAAGATGATATATGAGTACTTACTTCATGAATACCTGCAAAAGCATCAATAGAAGGTAGGAGAAATTAGCTTCTATAAGTGATAACAAACTAAAAGACATCACCGTTATGAATTCAATGGTCAAGAAGTTGCTACAACTGACCATTGACAAGACAACAACTCAAGGGAAACCTTTTTATAGTTTTTAATAAGAATTTGCTTATATATATTGTCTCTATTTAAACGGGACCTTGTAGATTTTCTTTCCAAGGACAGAGGTACATGTGACATTGCCACAGGCGGAGGAGTTTGAAGAACAGCATGCCAAACGGCATGAGCATAGCAGCAAGAGGAATACCAAGCAATGCATTGAACCTAGGTGCATAGGTCCAGTTGTTATCAACCTCCTCAGCACCGTCATAAAGATTAGCATGGAAACCAACAATTTCAATCTATGCCACAGCTTCTAACCAATTAATAGTACTTTTAAAAATTCCATTAGCAGGACATATTTCTGCGCTCTTCTAGAGGGAGTATTTTGCTTGTCTAAGCACAACTATATACTTTTACTGCACAATAGAGAAGGGTCGGGTGCTCAGGAGGTTTATACAATACAGTCTCCAAGTTAAGTACTAAATTGACTCTTCCAAGGCTAAAAATTACTCAACCAACCTACATCCCAGCACATTCCACGAATAACCCAACAAACGCATATATAACTGCATCAAGAAGCCATAAAGGAGAAGAAACCAGAGAAGAGAAATGTGAAAGGTCAAGAGATAAGTTACCAAAGTGAGAATATGAGTCGAAGTAATAGTCAGCGCTAGTCTTGTCGCTGCCCACAATAGAGTCGTCAATTGGGTCACACATGGAGGTATCTTCCTCCACCTCAATGTTGGAGCTTTCATCCTCGTACTCAAATTTCATCTTTGATGATGTGCTTCCCGAGTTCTGATTTTCATAGTTACTTCGACAATCCATTTTCTGAAGAATGCTCTCCAAGTTTAGGGTTTAAGAACAAAGGGTGGCTCAGCTCCTGTCTAGGGTTTATGGAAGGATTTCTCAGCTCTCTCGGCTTTCCTTAGCTTTATAGCAGGGGAAATTACAAGTATAAGCAAATATATACAGATTAATTATAGTTATAGTTTGCCTTAATTACAATTTGCAACTTATTTTTAGTTATAATTATGCAGTTCAGCTTTTTAATTTTGTATAATTGACACGTTTGTATAATTTGGAGTTTGTATAATATAATTTGTATAACTTTTGTATAATTCGAAATTTGTACAATATAATTTGTATAATATCTTACACTTCTGATGTTTGTAATTGTATAAATTCGTTATTTCAAGTTTATACAAAAATAACTGAATTATACAAATGTACCCGCGAATTATACAAACGAGACAACTTAAACTGTAGCTACATCCTGTAAATATGCAAACTATAGCTATGGAGCGTAATTAAGTTTATTATGCGGCTATTTGTAAAAGTTTCCCATTATAGTAAACCATTTTACACAACTTGACCTCCCGGTAGGCTCTTCACAGATAATCAACTAATCAAGAGGGAAAGACACAAGATTTTTACATGATAGGTCAAGTTTTAAAATTTATTTATATAAGTAGCATTTTTTTTTGGGAAAAGGACAAATATACCTCCGAACTATCGTAAATGGTATGCAGATATTCTTTGTCATACTTTTGGGATATTGATGCCCCCTGTCGTCTAAAAAACTAGAGCATATATATCATTTATACTAACGGACATACACGTATCATAATCTTATCCACAGATCTGACATTTATTAAATATCGGATCGATGAATAAGACTGTGTCATGTGTCCCTATTTAGTCTTCCGTTAAAGTAAAGGGCATATATGCTCTAATTTTTGGACGGTAGGGGAACCAATGTCCCAAAAGTATGACTGAGAGTATCTGCATACCATTTACGATAGTTTGAAGGTATTTTTGTCCCTTTTCCCTATTTTTTTTTAATTGTAGAAGTAACACATTTATTTGTGTAGGTGGTTGTTTGGATCAACTTATTTTTAGATGTTTTGAACTTTTGAGTAGTTTTTAGTTTTGGATGTGTTTGAAAAAGTTATAAAGTATTTTTAAGCAATTACTTTTAGGCCAATTTTTTTTAAAACAAGTCAAAATTTAAAATATTTTTCAGAATAAATACTAAAAATGTTGTGGAATCAAGGCAAGATGACTTGAAAAATCCTTCTATTTGTCCTGATTTGACATTTTGGTTCTTATACTTTATGAAGTTTCATTCAGACACCTTAACTTAATTAAAGCAAGCATTTTAAAATTCTATAATCATTGATTGAGCTTATGTGGCAATTTAATGACCGAGTTAGACAAAATGTGTGAGTTTCACTCGAATAAGGAGGGTTAATATACAAATTTGACTAATAAAGACCGACAAATTTTTTAAAAAGTAAAAGTAAAAGTAAAAAAAAGGTCCCTTTTTTCCTCCCCTTCCCTTTCTCTTCTGCATCTTCCAACAACATATACATAGGCCTCTGATATAGGGTATATTTATGTATTCAAACATCATTTTTATTAATGTTTTAGCTAAAGTTTTGAGTATAATCTTATGAATATATATGTGTCTATTAATTATATGTTGATACGCTAATGGACATGCTTAGGATGATTTTAGGCCAAAAGCAGTATTAAAAAAGGATCCATATGATGGATTGGAACGCAAAGCGGAGTAATCGAGACTAAAATGGAGCAAAAAGAGTTGCGGGAAGGACCTTGAGATGGGCATCGTTTCACACTTGCACAAGAACTAAACTTGAGAGACTCAACAAAAGAAGGTTGGGTCCAAGATGGACCTAACGCCGTTAAGCAGTAACCCTAGTGATAGGACCTGCATCACGATCACTTTATCTATTGAATTGAGTTTGATCTAGTCAAAGTAGAGTCCAACTGAATTAGGATTTTAACCCTATTATTATATGTATGTCTTCTCACGATGCTTTTAGGATTACAAATTAATAACACTCAAATGTCCTCTTTAAAACCAATTAAAAGGGACAACGATCGTCGTCAATAAAATTTTCCAACAAAGAGTCGGGGTGAAATCCCATAGTGAATGGTACGAAAGTTAAGGATCCAATTGGTGAATTAAATTTCCACTAAGCTCAATGTAGTTAAATAGTAAATGGGTGGATGATTCCATCAAATTTAACAAAGAAATTTCAGACACACGATCTCTACTAATTCAATTAGCAACGATTCACAAGATTAGACGACTCTAGGGGTGTGGGGATTAGACATTGATCTCACTAGGGGTGTTGTAGAATTGCTCATTTCAGTTATACAATCAAAGATAGGCTAAGTCATCTTAAATCACGCTAATCTTTTTTCAATCTCATAGCATCCTTTCATAGAATCTTTTTTCGGTCTCATCTAAATACAAAACTAAATGATGTGAGGTCAAAATACATATTTTTAATCATTATTTGCCTCATATTTAGTATTTATATTTATCCTTTATGAGCATAAATTTTATGAATTGTGCTAAATTGTGTATTTTATTTGTAGGATTAAATTGATGAAAAAATGAAGAAGTTTGGAGCTAAAACGAATTAAAAATGGAAAGTTGAAGAAGGAAATCAAGCAGGCAGCTTAATGGATTAAAGTGAATAAAATAATATATTTTTATATATGGAAAAAGGCGGCTGCAATTGAGGAAATTCAAATTTGCTGCTTGCTGCTGCCACGTGGCAGTAAGTGAATGGTACAAAAATATATTGAGGCGGCAACACTGTTCACGCGGCGAAAAAAAAGGGGGAATCCAATTCCTTTTGGTTTTGGATTCCTAATTTAATTTGGACTCAATTATTTTATTTAGGGTTTCTATATCTATAAATAGGGCATGAAAAGTTATTCTTGAGAGGAGGCCAAGAACCAAGATACAAGACACAATA
>NW_006239337.1:433912-465377 GCF_000226075.1 Solanum tuberosum | reverse complement strand
CGTTAGAACTCGCATTGTTGCTACTTGCCGGACCAAGGAGGTAATTAACAAGAAAAGAATTATCAACATAGATTTAGTGTGATACTATCTAATAGGCTAGTGTCGATTGGTGCGAAGTAATAACTAAGCCAAACATCGATTATGATGTCTAATATGAGGTAAAGGTAAGGGTTAGTAAATTATACACACGTAGCTGGATCAAGATGCGGGGTGAAATTCTTTAGGTGCCGGATCAAGGATTTAGAGATACATAACTTATCACTTTGCATGTAAAACACTAGAAAATGAATACTATTATTAGGATTACCGCGTTATGAGCTTATGGGGAACACATTCCTAGTTACTTTTAATAATCTGAATATAAATAAATACTTAGTTCAAAGTTATCTTTTTATTGTTTTTATTTTATTTCAATTTAAATCCCCCCATTTTTATATAACGACTATCGAGTTAAATATTTGCTATTGACAATATTCTTCCATATTCTCTGTGGGATCGACCCCGACTCATAGTTGGTAAATATATTGCATACGATCGTTTATATTTCTTTTCAAGAGGTATATTTGAACGTTATCACTAAACAAACTTGCAATTCAATACAACTAAATTGCAAACATTGAACCTATTCTCCACTTATATCAGTCTCTTTCGAGCACCCATAAAAGGTCAAGGTTAAAATCAAGTTGGCCACCTCAATTTATGAATTAATCACTCGGGAATAGTTCAAATCTAAGATTTACAACTGTAAAACTTAGCAATTCAGCAAACCCACTAACTTAAATCAACACCCAACCCCATAATCACATCTCAAGAGATTGGGGTTTTAGCCACCCATCACAAAAGGCAAAGAAAATATACCTTTCATGAAAGCAGTCATGGGTAATATGTAATTAAGCAATTACAACAAAAACCACTTTAAATTTAACCTCAATTTTACAACTTCAATCCGTTAATTTCAAAACCCCGGGTAATAAAAGTGTTCTTCACTCAATAGAAAGTGTTTCTCTCTCTAAAATATTCAGAATTTTCTCTCCAAAATTTCGAACTGCCTTTTCTCTCTCCTTTGAGCTATATAAAGTTTCTCAAATTTTATTAGTCGGGCTCACTGATCTCAATCAATGAATCGACAATCAGAGTTCAGCAAACCTTTTTCTCATTTCAGGTATTTGATCTCCATTCGACGATCCCACTCAAGTCCATTTTTCTTCTACGACGAATTGTTGATCAACACCTTAATTTGCCATTTGAACTTCCATTTTATCACCCAACACTGTCAAATTCAGCGATGTTCCTCATGTTTGCCTTTTTCACTTGGCGCATCGTCGTTTACCTACGACTTAGCCCATCAACAAATAGCCCTACACCTGGTGTACTATCAGTTTAGGCGATCCCATTTTTGCTAGGCGATCCGTCTTTCTCATATTATGATCAACAATGTATTGTTTTCACTTCTTTAAGCATTTTTTGCCATTCTTTCAAACATCAATCCTTGCATTGTCCATTTGTCTTCATAGTTGCAAATCATCAATATTTTATCATAATAGGACAAAATTGGGCATTGAGGACACTAATTATTGAGCTAACTAAACTTCAAATGAGTGCAAATCTACTACTCATCACGAATCATTAGTAGAGGATTACAACTTAGTAATAAAGATTAGAATTCAATGTTATAAGTTTTAGGGTTTATTTTAAAATTCTGGTAGATTATTATGGAACGAACAAGATTCTCTTGCAAAAGCTACATTAATCAAACGTTCTTATTACTTTCTTTTATATACATGTTCTCTAGTAGTTTGATTTATTATAGTAATTGTTTACCGCTAGTTATGAGTATAGCTAAACTCATAATTAGGGTTATGGAACTTAAAGTATGGATGATGATAATGATCTTTTACAATAAATGTCTTCTCATGACAAGGTGATCATGGTGTATTAAGCTCCTTTTGCAATTAATATTTTTTTAATGACTGACAAGATTAAAATAACTCACCAGTATTTTGACTTGCTTGATAAAAAGAACTTAAGATTAGTAAAAAGGACCATTAACAAGAATTTGGTGTTATCAACAACCATTAATAACTTAATCTCGAGAGAGGATAATGTAACACCTCAGATTTCAAAAAGAAAAAGACTGCATTATATTGTAGTAACATATTCAAGTCTATGAGACCAGTCTACAGTTCGTAGGACTTTCTACGAGTCATAGACTAGTCTCTTAGAAAAGGAGAAAAATAATTTTTAAAATCAAGTCCCAATACCTCTTTCTACGGTTCACCAGTACGGTCCGCCAAATGATCTACGAGTCATAGATGAGTCTCGTAGGTAGGTCTTTGACTTGGTGAAATTTTAAGGCCAAAAGTTGTTTTCTACGGTTGGTGTCTATGGACCGTAGAAAGTTCTACGGGCCGTAGACAGGTCTTGTCAAAGTCAAACAAAAAATTTAGGTTTCTGAACTTTTCTACTGTTGACTTGGACGGTCCGTAGAAAGTAAGTCCAAATCGTAGAAAGGTTCGACAATTATTTTTAAGGGGCTTTTGGGTCTTTTCCTAATTATTTTAAACCAATACTATGTCATTTTGTCTTCTACCCTAAGCCATATATTAAGCTTTTAAGTCCTAAAACTACCCACTTCAAATCCATTCTCCTAATTCCCCAAAATCTAACCAAATTCACTCCTCAATTTCCTCTCAACCCAAGGAAGGTGAAGAAGCTAGGATTCAATTCAAGTCTCCAATTCGCCATTCTTTGTGAGCATTGAGTAGTAAGGTATGTGGGTATTCAACCATGAAGTTCATTCCTCCATGGGGTCCCCAAAGTTTCCAATTTCAATTGAACAATTTAGTGTTCCTTCTAGTTCTTTATGAGTTTCATTCAATAATGATTTATTATTATTGATTAAGTCTTCTAGTGCATGATTTAATGTGAATACATGATATTTGGTTGAAATTATATTGACCCATACACGATTCATGATTTTCTACTATGAACCTATGATGAACCCATGAACCCATGAACCCATGAACTATGAATTTTGGAAGATTATGCATGTCTTATGAAAATGATGTTTATGATGATATGGTGCTTTTAAATGAAAGTATCAATATTGTTGTGAAATCATTTCTCACATATGAATATGATCATGAATTGTGAAAGGTATTTCTCACATATGAATTCACATTAGTGAAATGTTTTCTCACTTATGCTTGGATTGCAATTGAAAGAGCTATTCTATGTTTTGATCTTAAGAGGTGGATTGGTATTGATCATTGTCTTTCCTATGTCATATTGATATTTGAATTTTATCTATTATGTTGGGATTTAGACTTAACACTGAGAGGGCTTTGAGGTGGAGGCTCAAATAGGGTAGTCTCTAGAAGCAACCTCTAGCCCCTAACTATATGACCCCATAGGATTGTCTTAAATGACCTAGCTAGTGGATCCACTTTAGCAAATATGATGTGTACAGACTCTACCTTGACAAGTAGAATCCCCTTCTTTTGGTATGAGGGATATACCGAATTCCATGACATAGCTCTCACGGTCTTATTGTCGGTTAAAGCTAATATCCCATAAAACGATTAGGTTTCTTCAAAGATTTCTTATGTCCCTTATTTCAAATGCATTGACTATATCTTATGACTTATATGTTGTTGCTTCTTTAAGCCTTTAATTTTTCAAATGTTGGTCATGCACTACATGTTTTTAAGCTATTCATGCTACCATGCCTATTTTATGCATATTCCCCCATACTTAGTATATTCCATTTACTAATGCATACTTGTGCCTACATTGTTTCATTAATGTAGGGTCTGACGCTCCTATCTCTCACACTTGTGGGGAGTGGATCATTATACCAGATTCAAGAATTGGTGAGTCCTCATATTCCGAGGACCGAGATACTTGTATAGCTTTGTGTCATTTCAATTTTTAGATTTGCTATGTGATATATGTGTTACGTCCTAATCACTTTCCTTATGATGTAATAGATAGCTTGTTGAGACTTATGTTAGACTTACACTTTTGTCAAACTCTTTTATGATATAAGATTGTTTCATTTGGAATCTCTATTTCTATTATCTTGTATGATGCATGCTAAATGGCTTGTGTAGATCTTCTCGGATTTCTATACGCCATGTTACGCCTAGGGCATACTTTGGGTCATGACAGATAACTTGCACGAGGCTTTTGATGGATGGACAATTTAATTTGACACCCAATTGTCGGGAAGAACTTATGGTGATATTCTCTTAATTAGGCCAAGAGGCTTTAGGAGACTTAGAGATTTTTCAGTTTTGCACAATGAACACAACTGAATGAGTTGATAGTAAAGTATTTATTTGAATTCTGATAACTAAGAACAATAATCCTAGTTCACATTTACTATTGATAGAAATCAAAGTAACAGTTAGTAGTTCTCATAAAAATCTCTAATTTTCCAATAATAGTTACTGATTTTAATATCAACATCCAATTATTTAAAATAAAAATTTAGTAGGCTCTTTATGGGATTCATCCTTAACCTAGTTGGGTTACCATGCTTGAATCTCACATCGGAATATCTACAGCACTAGCTAGATTCTCCTAGAATCTCACCTTGGGTAAGCTATAATGTTAAAAGTAAAAAGGGTCATGCACGAGTTAAGATAACCACTCACCCCATCCCGCTAACCAAAGGTCCAAATAGGGCTACTAGAAGGTCATATCCTAGCTCGATGGATCACATCTAACCCAAATCCAATCCCAAAACTAGTTGTGTGGGCCCTAAAATCCAACTTCTAAAGCAACTCTAGCCAAACATAAGGTAAGGCTCCACAATAACAACACTAAGGTCATTTTAGCCTAAATATGACTCAGTGTCACAAATCAGTTATCAATGAGTAATAAGAATCTCAAGAATTACCCGAAATAATTGAAAAAGGCCTAAACGATACAAGTAGGGAAAATAACAAGGAATCATACTAGAAATCTACCCCACACTTAGCTAATTAGCATGCTATAACAATCAACACACAAGATCAACAGACAATACGACGTATCCTACCTCAAAGCCTAGCACGCGTGTTGAAAACCACTAAACTGGCGCCTTCCCCTTCCGAGCTGCCTCCAAATGATTCCATGCTATCGAATTAATGATCTAAGCGTCAATACATGCATTTTGACACCTAAATTGTAATAAAAAATCGAACTAGAAAAAGCCAAAAATGGCACTATGGGACCCATGCAAAGAGTCACAAAATTAACTCCATCATTGGATCCCAATCAGTTTAAGGAGCTTGTACCCTAAATATGGGCATAATCTGAGCTTTAACGATGCCAAAACAGGCCACAACATAAGCTAGCTCAAGAATTTTCAAAATCAAGCTTAAAGGCAAGGAAATTATTAGAACTTATGGGTCTACGAGCGTGAATAATGACCTTTATGATGCCCCAACACTATTCCCAGCTCAATACAATGAAATGCTAAAGAAATTAGGTCAAAATCACTCACATAACAATGCTTCTTATGTTGGGAAAATGAGGAGGAACATCTAGATATAATCACCAGTCATGACCACTAAAGTGGCCAAATGACCGCTTAAGCAACCAAGTACATGACTGGCCAACCCCACTTAAGAAGTCCCTAGGCCGCTAAAGCGGCTACCGCTAATGTAACACCCCGAAAGTTGGAAATTCGAAAGAAAAAAGAAAATACTATTTTTTCCACTGAGTAGGTTCTAAGAGTCAAACCTATGGACCATAGGAAGGAAGTCGTAGACCCAGAGTTGAGTTTTGAAAAATTAAGTTTCTAAAGATTGGACCTATGACTTGACATGACAAGCTGTAGAAAGTTTGACGGGTCGTAGGACTAATCCGTAGGGTGGATTCAGAGATTTGGTTTAAGATCACCGTTTCACAGAAGGATTTGACGGGTCATCATTTTTTCTATGAGTCGTAGAATGGGTTTCATAGAAAGGTTCCTAATTTGTAAGATTTTGGAGTGAAAATTGGGTTCTATAGATGAGGTCTACAAATCGTAGAATAGTAAACGGACCGTATAATGGTCTTGTGGGAAATGATTCAATTTTTTGGGTTTCTAAAGTAGGTTCTACGGTTCACCCAGACGGGCCGTAGGAATTCGTATGGATCTTTTCCTATGCTCCTAACTCCTATACTACGTCGTTTTGTCTATAAAAAGGGACCCAATAATTGATTTAACCCCTAAGTTCTACCCATTCTCTTCATTCCCCCAAAATTTCCAAAGTTCCTCTCCATGGTTTTCTCTCCAAGGCTCTCAAGGATTCTAGGGTTCTTCAAGTTCAAGTCTTCTTTCTTCATCATTGCTTAGGGATTCAAGATCAAGGTATGTACAGAGTTCATCAATGGGTTCCATTCACCCATTGAGTCTCCAAAAATTCTTCATTTCTCCAATTCAATTTCAATTCTATTGGTTAGGTTTTCAATCAATTCCTCATGGGTTCTATATGTATGGATTTAAATTATTTGATTTGATCATATTATGATTACTTATACTCAATTACATGCTTTCTAATCAATTCCATATAAACCCATGCATTGATCATGATTTTGACTATAAACCCTAATGTGAGACCCCGTGGTTCTTTCGCATAATATACGTAGCATGGTATGAGTGTGTGAGGTGTATATGACTTGGTGTATCATGTCGGGAGAATAAGGTTGCAAAGGGGTGGTAAATAAAAGAATTAGACTAAAGTTATGGGTCAAGATGCCTTTAAACAAGTTCGAGTTAAAAAATGCATCTTGTAATACCCCTCTCGTTCAAAAGGTTTAAATTAACCAGTACCTTCGGGATAAGACTAAGATTGTCTTATATGTTAAAAAGGATGTTTTATAACATAATATAGTCGCGCAATGATCGTAGTTTTGAAGTCAAGCAAGTTGTGAAATAAAAGTTGGCAAAAGCTAGAGTAAGTTTCTTTGATAAACTTTCTAAAATTTTGGTTAAATGTTTCAGGGATTTTCTCCCAATATATAAAGTTTTAAAAGGACCCTAATATACTAATCGAAGGTCTACAAGTCTACTTTCCACAATGCACTAAATAGCTCATTAATACGACTTCAAAATAGAAATATATTAACATTTTTGTGAGACTGCACAAGAAGGCATGTGAAGGTGGCCCCCATATTCCCGTATGTCGGTTTAGCCTTATAAGAGTTTATTTTCTTTCATTTTATCTCATTATTTTAGCACAAATAAGAATAAAAACAGTCCTAAATCCTCTCTAAGGGTTCCCCTACCATCCAAGCCAAGATCTATTAGATTTCAACGTGGCTACACCCTTCTAATGTTCTTAGAGATTGTGTTACTTCTTTCCTCCTCGTTGGCTGTGATTTGAAGGATTCTTCATGGTGAAGGAGTCTCATTTTTAGGTGGTTTTGCTGCTATTTGGAGGTAAGAATTCTCACCCTTCATTTTATTGAGTGAATCCAAGTTATAACTAAGCTATATAAGCAAGAACACATGAATAGATGGTTGGAAAATCATATTTGGATAGTTATTGATGTTGGGCTATTTTGAAGTATTTTCTGATGCTATTGTTGCTGGAATTCTCAAAAATGATTAGTCTCTGTGTGGTTGTTATTGATATGAATTTGGGAGAGAAGAAGAAGTATAGATGGGTATTGAATTGTAAGATAAATTAGCGTAACGCTAGTTCTATTATTGCATTGCGATTTTCAAATGATTTCTTCTTGGTTCAAGGTCTCGTGTATGAGGAGACTATTTGGTATTTGAGAAGACATGTTAAAATACTATAAACTCAATCAAGTTTAAGTTAAGGTTCTTCCCTCTTAAACCTTTATTGCTTATGAGGAGAAAGACATAATTACAACCGTAATTATTGGACGAACTTACGGGATGCTGATCGGAAGTCGTGAGTTTGAGTTATATGGTTATGTTGAACAATTATAGGACTGTATTATATATATTTTTTTCTTTAATGGTTTGAAGACTCATGGTTGGGGTTTCATTGTGGTTATTTTGGGGTTGGAAAGGAGGGGTGTGACGATACACCGAGTTTTTATTATTGTGCAGGAATACTTTATTTGGTTGTGGTGGAAAATTTCGTAGGCCTTCACTTGTTAATAGTTGCTGCAAAAATGTCTGTTATGTCACTAATTTTTTGGTTATAATTTGGAAAAGAAAATGTAATGAAGCATATATTTAAAAAGGGTTCAACGAGCTAATCACTCTACTAGTATTCTCTAAATTGCTACTTTGACCCTGATGTGTTAATATTCTGTCTGTAATGGTCGTGTCACATGATTTTATGTAGATTACATACTGTTAGGAAGGGGTACAGTCCATATAAATTCCACAAGACCCTTAATCAAGGTATTTTAAGGCTAAGCATTGTACTTCCTTTGAGCAAAAATTTTAGAAACCTAAATCATCAAATGATGTTTTACTATTCTATTGCTAGAAAGACCTTCTGTGAAATGCATTGGGATTGTAGCTCAAGTATTTTTTGTGACTCCATTATGTTGATATTCCACTCGTTCAGTTATATAGGGTACTCAACATCTATATTTCATTTTGTTGATTCCCTTGACTATAGGTCCATGTGTATATATTGTTATTCTTCTTTAGATGTTATAACTTAAAAATATTATGGAGGAACATTAGGAATTTGCAATCAGTCCTCCTTCCTCGCTAAATTATTTTCTTGAAATACTTTCTTTTACAAACTACTAAGGAAACATCTATAGAAACTAAGTGAACCACCTTAAGCTCTTTATAAACATCCTCAGGTTTAAGTTACCTTTATAAGTACGAGTGAAGTGTTCCAGTTTAATCTACAAGCATATGAGGTTCTATGAGTCATTTACATGTTATACGAAAGTGGTTACAGTATTATGAGAACAACAGTACTAACATGGCAAGATTGGCAACATGATTATGGTAAGATAAATGCATTACAAATTCATGACATGACATGCTATGCATTCTACTCCTAAGCTATAATCGGGAGGTATAAGGCCTATTGCCAATATTTTTTATGTATGAGATACAAATGGCCACAAGTTGGCAAATATGATGTCGGTTAGCTACTAGAAGGAACCACCATTGCTAGTACTTGATTGAGTATGACATTCATTTTCATCTATATATATGTAATCACGACATGCGATTACACCAGTATACGATGCATATTTAATTTATATAAAGTCGGATGACTGCCACAGAGGCTATTATAGTTTCTATTTTAGGTGGTATTTTCATTACCCTTTATACAGTAGCTATTTATGATTCTACTTTTTGCCTTACATACCAATACATTTTTATTCGTACTGACATCCTGTTGACTGGGACACTGCATTTTTTATTTGTGCGTGCAGGTCTAGGTAGTGTTTCTGATTGACCCCTTCGCTAGGATTCGGGGTTCAACTGTGAGTTGGTAAGCTCCATATTTTCGTGGAGCTTTGGTATGATGTTTACTTTTGTTGTACCGTTTGGGTATAATCGAGGCCTTATCCCAACCAGTGCTTATAACATTCTTTGAGACTATTGTGGACATGATATTCTTTGTTTCTTTCTGCAGCTTCCAGTCTCCAGCCCCATACTCTTGGCATGTATATATATGTATGTATGTTTGTCTTCAGTTAGGGCCTCATCGACTAGCTAGTACTTTATTATTTTTAGCTTGTCTACTTTGGTCTATATTACTTGTTGTTATTCAGGTTATGACCTTAATGGTCCATGCTTAGTATTTTAGATGCTATGTTGCCCGACCTTCGAGGCCCATAGTTGAGTAGTTAGTATGTTTCAGTGGCTAACTCGATTGAATAGGGTATCGAGTGTTGGTCACCTCTCTCCTAGTTTGGGGCATGACACCTAGGGTGTGTTTGGTATGAAGGAAAATGTTTTCCTAGAAAACAAGTACATTATTTACTTATTTTCTCACGTTTGGTTGGTGAGTAGAAAATATTTTTTGGAAAAGATTTTTTAGTGTTTCAGAAAGTTGGAACTTGGGCCTTAGACCACGGACCCCAAAGACAGACCACGGTCTGACTAACAGTCCGTTGGTCAGGCCGTGGTTCTGGGCCTCAATCCACTTTCAGGTAGGCCATCCACAAACTACACCTACGGCCCGTGGTCCCTTCCACGGGCCGTGGGTGGCCGGCGTGGGTTGGCACCTGCAACATTCAAGAAAACTGCTATTTGGCCTTTTTCGAATACGAGGTGTTACAATATCTCCTCCTTGGGATCATTCGTCCTCGAATGAGATTCAAGCTGGTACTAAAAGAGTAGGAGAGGATCTAACAACCTAACTTACAATGCAATGCATACAACCAATGAGGAACTATCGACTCCAAGCTAGGACGTTATCAAAACATCATAAAAGGGGTGAAACTAAGTCTAACATCCTATCATGCATACAATGCACATATCCGAGGAGGAAATATCAACTCCAAGCTAACAATCATACTCAAATGCATATATCCGAGGAGGAAACTTCACTCCAAGCTAACATCATGCTCATAACATCAAATCATGTAGTCTACATGCAAATCATACTCATGTGCACATAAACATGTAGAAATCAATCAAATTGACTCATTTTCTCAAAACTTGAAGTGTTTCATAAATCATGCATTGTAAGGAAATCATGGAAACACATAAGACACATGACACCAAAACAAAGAACAAACCATGAGGAACTCATTACCTCAAGCTAGAATATGAGTAAAAGGAAAGAGATGAGGATATCAGGACATCATATCGGCCTCGGCCTCCCAAGTAGCACCCTTAACTAACTGATTCCTCCACAACACTTTCACGAAAGCTATTTCTTTATTTCTCAACTTCTTGACTTGCCAGTCTAAAATCTCAACCGGAACTTTCTCATAAGAAAGATTCTCTTTAACTCCCTAACAATCAAAGGAAACTATGGATGTCGGATCATCAACATATTTCTTCAACATTGAGACATGGAAAATTTGATGCACCAATGCAAACTTATTTGACAAATCTATCTCATAAGCAACCTTACCAACACGTCTCAAAATATGATACATGCCTACATAGCAGGGACTAAGCTTCCCTTTCTTACCAAACCTCATTACACCCTTCTTGGGTGAGATTTTAAAGTAAACCCAATCATGAATATCAAACTCAAGATCTCTTTTTCTCACATCGGCATATGACTTTTTCCGACTTTGAGTCATTTGCAACCTTTCTCTTATAAGTCAAACATTCTCTATGACCTCTTTTACCAACTCAGGACCTATTAGGGAAACTTCACCCACCTCAAACCAACCTATAGGAGATCTACATATCCTACCATACAAGGCCTCAAATGGAGCCATATCAATACTTGAGAGATAGTTATTGTTATAAGCAAACTCAATCAATGGAAAATGGTCATCCCAATTACCCTTAAAATCAATCACACAATCTCTTAACATATCTTTCAAAGATTGGATAGTACGCTCCGCTTGCCCATCAGTTCGGGGATGAAAGGTCGTACTAAGCTTAACACGAGTACCAAGACCCTTTTGGAAAGATTTCCAAAACTGAGAAGTGAATTGGGTACCACGATCGAAAATAATGGACAAAGGCACTCCATGAAACTTTACCATTTCTCTTAAGTACAACTTGGCATAATCCTCCGCCGAATAGGAAACCTTGATGGGAAAGAAGTGAGCCAATTTAGTCATCCGATCTACTATAACCCAAATAGAGTCATGTTGTCACCGGGTGCGAGACAAACGAACAATAAAGTCCATATTCAAATATTCGCACTTCCAAGTAGGAATGCTAATATCTTGGGACAAACTCCCAATTTCTGATGCTCAACTTCACTTGTTGACAATTAGGACACAACCACAAATCTCGCAATATCCTTCTTCATCCAATTCCATCAATAGACCTCCTGCAAATCATGGTACATCTTTGTGGCTCCCGGGTGAATGGAATACTGCGAACTATGGGCTTCTGACTAGATCTGTTCCCTCAAGTCATCAATATTTGGAATACATAAATGACCCTGATATCTAAGCACACCATCCCTCCCTTGGTAGAAAGCCTCAATGGATTTCTTAAGCACCGCTTCTTTCAATTCTACCAAAATTGGATCAAGACCTTGCTTGGCTTCCACATCCGCCACAAAAGACGATTCAGAACCATTGTGAACCATAACACCACCCTTGGTGGAGTCCACTAATTGAACACCTAATCAGGACAATCTATGAACATCTCAAACCAACTCTTTCTTTTCTTTTTCAATATGAGCAACACTACCCATAGATAACAGACTATGAGCATCCGCCACCACATTTGCCTTTCCGGAGTGATAGAGAACACTCATATCATAATCTTTCAATAACTCAAGCCACCTTCTTTGGTGAAGATTTAGATCTTTCTAACTAAACACATATTGCAAACTCTTATGGTCGCTAAACACATCTACATGAACTCCATACAAATAATGCCTCCAAATCTTTAAAGCAAAAACTACCGCCGCTTGTTCAAGGTCATGTGTAGGATAATTATTCTGATGAATCTTAAGTTTACTTGAGGTATAGGCAATAACTTTTCCATTTTGCATAATCACACATCCTAACCTAATTTTTGAGGCATCATAATAAACAACAATGCTATCGGTCCCTTCTGGTAATGTCAACACCGGAGCGGAAGTAAGTCTATCCTTCAACTCTTGGAAACTTTTCTCACATGCTTCGGACCATATGAACTTAACTTTATTTTGAGTCAAAGCCATCAATGGAGAGGCAATCAAAGAGAATCCTTCAACAAACCTTCTATAGTAACTGGCTAAACCCAATAAACTTCTAATATCCAAAAGAGTTAGAGGCCTAGGCCAACTCTTGACTGCATCCGTCTTCTTAGGATCTACCTCAACACCCTTACTTGAAACAATATGACCAAGAAAAGCTACGGATCTTAACCAAAACTCACACTTGCTAAACTTTGCAAGGAGTTGTTGGTCCTTAAGAATTTACAACACGATCTTCAAATGATCAATATACTCATTCTCACTCCTTGAAGTTGGTTAAATAAATCATCTATCCTTGGAAGAGGATATTCATTCTTAATGGTTACCTTGTTCAACTAATGATAGTCAATACACATACGAAGAGAAACATCTTTCTTTCTAACAAACAAAACTGGAGCACCACATGGAGAGATACTCGGTCGAATGAAACCCTTACCCAACAAGTCTTTCAATTGTTCTTTCAACTCCTTAAGTTTTGCCGGAGCCATTCGGTAAGGAGGAATAAAGATAGGTTACGTATCTCAGAGAAGGTCAATACCGAAGTCTATTTCCCTTTCGGGAGGAATATTGGGTAAATCATCTAGGAACACATCCAAAAACTCATTAACAATGGGGACCGACTCGAGAGTAGGGGTGTCAGAATCTACATCCCTCACCCTAACTAAATGGTAAATGCAACCCTTAGAAGCCATCTTTCTAGCTTTAAGATAGGAGACAAACTGGCCCTTAGGCATAAAATTTCTCCCTTTCCACTCTAGGACATGCTCATTCAGGAACTGAAACTTGACTACACGAGTTCTACAATCGATAGAAGCATAACATGAGTGCATCCAATCCATTCCCAAGATAACATCAAAATCTAACATATCAAGCTCTACAAAGTATACAAGAGTAACTCTATGGGACAAGGAAACTGGATAGTTTCTATAGACCCTCTTAGCCATAATAGAATCACCAACATGAGTAGAGACAAAAAAAGGTTCTAACAACACATCCTGAAGAACATCAAACCTCATAGCCACATATGGCGTCACAAAAGACAAGGTAGCAATGGGATCAAGTAAAACTTAAACATCAAGTTGGAAAACTTTCAACATACCGGCAACCACATCGGGAGAACCCTCTTGTTCACCACGAGTTTGAAGTGCATAGAATCGGTTTTGCTTAGGAACATTGGGACCCGAACCACTAGGAGGAGCTTGCTTGCCCTCTCTTCCTTTAGTCACAAGCATTGGGCAATCCCTCAGTTTATGATCACTTTTACCACAACCAAAGCAACCATCGGTGCCGGCTAGGCACTTATCCTCGTGCTTTCTTCCACACCTAGTACAAGTAGACATGGGCAATGAAGATCCACTACTATTACCTCCTCGAGGTTTAGGGTTAGATACCCTATCTTTATTGATATTAGGAGGAGCATTGGAGGAACAATGACCAGAAAACTTTTGTCGAAATATAGAACGACCATGTCCATTGGACCTTGCATGAGAGAAATTACCATCGCCGGTCTTAGCCCTTTTTACCTCTCTATACTTTTCCTTAAGTTTCTCCTTCTCAATTTGTTGTGCATGAACCATGAGACGAGAGAGTATATGCCATTAATAAGCATGGCGGTTCGACACTCTTTTTACCACCATTTTGGACACACTCGAAATGAACTTACTCATCTTTCCCCTTGAATCGGCAACCATTGATGGAGCATACTTAGAAAATTGTGTGAAATTTAGAGCATATTCCCTCACACATATACTTTCCTGTCGAAGGTTGATAAACTCAAGCACCTTGACTTCCCTCATCTCAAGGGGGAAGAACCTATCAAGAAGAACGGCCTTAAACTTCTCCCAATGAAGAGGACCCGCATCTTTCGGTCTCCATTTCTTCTATTGGTTGAACCAAATTTGTGCCACACCTTTTAATTGATAAGCGGCCAACTCTGCCTTTTTCTCCGGCGTCACTCCCATGATCATCAAAATCTCACAGACCTCATCAATGAACTCTTGAGAATCTTCCTCAATCTTAGAACCATGGAGCTCCGGAGGATTCATCCTAGTGAACTCCCTCCCTTTACATGTCATCGTTCCTACATTTGGGTTCACGGGAACCACAACCTCCCTATTGGCTTGAACCGTCATGGCTTGTCACGACCCAGAGGTATCCCCTAGATGTAACATGGCATTTAGAACCCCGAAAGACCCCGTAAAAGCCACTCAGTTCTCATAACATAAGAAATAAAACAATAAGAGTAAAACAATAGTCCAAGTACAAAACATTTTATAGAGGCAAAGCAGAAGTCTAATACACTTGTCTCATCATAGCCATCTAATACAACAGAATGAAATTGGGCCTAGCCCATACATCATGTACAAAAGTGAAATACAAGAAAAGGAACTACAACAATGAAAATCCATCCTCGAAGAATGAGGACTCACTAAAGCTCAGAATATCTCAAGTCAACCTCTAGCCACGAAACTGATGGCCCTGACTATCGGATCCTACATTTGGGGAAATGTAGGCAAGAGTATGCGTTACTACAAAACAATGTATATGATAGCTATGCATAAAGCATTTAAATCATGCTAAAAAGGACATTTAATTTCATGACTTGCAATTGACCAAGCTAGATATAAAAGTGTTAGAAAACAAAGTCATAAAATCATGGTCAATGCAAGCTAACATCATCCTTAAAACCTTTGAACTCATGTGCGATACTTCTTTAAGTAACCTTAGTTTATTATTAATGTGGGGGATTATCCGTAACCGACATAGAGCCATGTGAGCTATAACATGATCCCCGGTGTCTCCCATACTGAAAAAGGTTGTCCTACTTGCGAAGGTAGAACCATGAACTTCTAGCTTAAGTGGATCTACTAGCTAATGTCTATCTAAGACAATTATCCTCTGGGGGCACATAGGTAAATGATAAGGAGATTGCTTCTAGAAACCCGACCTCTACTAACGGGAGAGCTTCCATCTCAATATCCTCTTGGTGCTAAGCATAAATCCCATTGAATAGCCATTTCTTATTTGACCTTATTATTCATGGAAAAGCATTCTAGGATAACCAATCCAAGCTAGTTTCATTAGGATATCTCTTACTCTTTGTTTCAATTAGGTGAGAAAACCTTTCAACCTAAGAATCCTTTCTATGTGAGAAAACCTTTCACATCTTACTCTTATGTGTACATGAGAAAATCCTTTCAATAACACATCATGATTATTGATACTTTACTCTCAAAGCACCCTTAAAACATTTGCATAGATTCCATAAGAAAATGCGTAAGTCCATAATTCACCTCTTGAGGTTCAAAACCCACTTTCAATCATCTACATTTAGAAAACATAGGTTAGATATGGATTTCATCACAAATTCATGTAAAGCTTGCATTATATGCTTAATTTCATAAAACTCTTTCTTTATACTCAAAATCCCACATCATATTATTCATAACTTGAAAACATGGGGATTACATGGGTTTATGGGGAAATCATCATAAAATCATAGTATTTCATCAATTCATGCATAAGAGATCAGAATTTAATCATTTAAATCAATAATGAAAAGAACCCATGATAATTGAAGAAAACCCTTACTCAATTGGGGAATTCTACCTTTAGAAATAGTGGAATTTGGGAACTCCATGAATGGAAGGAATTCATGGATGAAAACTATCATTCCTTGAATCCAAATACTAGCCTTCAATGGAGGAATTGAGAGTTGACTTGAAATTCTAGGTTTAATCCTTCTTTTCTTCAAGTTTATAGCAAGAGAAATATTTTGGAGAGGAGAATTGATCTTATTTTGTGATTTTGGAAGAATGAAGTGAATGGCTAATTTTGGGGTTTAAAATATTTATATAGGGGTCTTAGTGAAGAGTAAAATGACGTAGTGTAGGAAACAATTAATTAGGAAAAGACACAACTATCCCTGACATTAACTAGTGCCTCACCAGCCACAACTCGAGATTGACGAACCGTGGACTGACCAATGGTCCATTCTGCACACTCGTCAGTAAGTTTAGAGAGTTTTGTCCTGACCTACGATTCCCTAGCCACGAGGCATGGGCCCATCGACGGTTCGTGGGTCCAGCCATGGTTTATGGCCTTGGAAACTTTTTGGTGGCCCTTCCATGGACCTACGTATGTCCCATAGTTTAACCCATGGCCGTGGTTGGCCCTCTGAATGGCACCCAGAAGTTCTGAAATTTTGCTATGGTGCCCTCTTTTTGATTCAGGGTGTTACAATATCTCCCCCCGGGACCATTCGTCCTCTAATGAGATTCAAGTTAGTACTAAAATAGTAGGAGATGAACTAACAACCCAACCTACAATGCAACTTCATCTAAATGCATATTACCAAGGAGAAACTATCGACTCCAATCTAGGACGTTCTCAAAATATCATAACAGGGGTGAAACTAAGTCTAACAGCCCATTATGCATACAATGCACAAATCAAGGAGGAAACATCAACTCCAAGCTAAACATACTCAATGCATCATAAGGAAGTAGGAACTACATCTAGCAACCTAATATGCATAAATTTTAAAAAATTACTCATGTTCAAGGAGGAACTACCTTCTTCAAGCTAAATGCATGCTCTACACAATCTCATGGATCCCATATGCAATTCGTTCTCAAAAAGCATAGCTAAAACATGTTCATCAATTCATCGCATGAAGTCTATAGGCAACTCATACTCAATGCACAACAACATGAGGAAAACCAATCATGTAAACTCATTTTCTTTCAAAACACAAGTTTTCATGAACATGCATAGCATAAGGAAATCATGGAAACACATAAAACATATGACTCCCATAACAAAACACAAACCAAGATGAACTCATTACCTCAAGCTAGAGTAGGAGTAGAAGGAAAGAGATGAGGATATCGGGACATCATATCGGCCTCGTCCTCCCAAGTAGCACCCTCAACTAAATGATTCCTCCACAATACTTTCACGGAAGCTATTTCCTTATTTCTCAACTTCTTGACTTGTCGGTCTAGAATCTCTACCGAAACTTCCTCATAAGAAAGATTCTCCTTAACTCCCAAACCATCTACGGAAACTATGGATGTTGGATCTCCAACACACTTCTTAAGCATAGAGACTTGGAAAACTGGATGCATCGATGCCAACCCATTTGGCAAATCTAACTCATAAGCCACCTTACTAACACGCCTTAAAATCTGATATAGACCTACATATCGGGGACTAAGTTTCCCCTTCTTTCCAAACCTCATTACACCCTTCATGGGGTGAGATATTCAAGTAAACCCAATCATGAATATCAAACTCTACATTCCTTCTACTCACATCGGCATATGATTTTTGCCGACTTTGAGCCGTTTTCAACCTTTCTCTTATATGCCAAACTTTCTCTATGACCTCTTGTACTAATTCAGGACCTATTAGGGCAACTTCACCCACCTCAAACTAACCTATAGAAGATCTACACCTCTGACCATATAAGGGGTCATATGGAGCCATATCAATACTCGAGTGATATCTATTATTATAGGCAAATGCAATCAATGGGAAATGGTCATCCCAATTACCCTTAAAATTAATCACACAAGCCCTTAAAATATCTTCCAAAGTTTGGATAGTAAGCTCCCATTGCCCGTCGATTTGAGGATGAAAGTTCGTACTAACCCTTTTGGAATGACTTCCAAAACTCAGAAGTGAATTGGGTACCACGATCAGAAATAATGGACAAGGTACTCCATGCAACTTTACCATTTCTCTCAAGTACATCTTGGCATAGTCCTCCGCTGAATAAGAAACCTTGATGGGAAGGAAATTATCCGATTTCGTCATCCGATCTACTATCACCCAAATCGAGTCATGTTGCTGTCGGGTGCGAGGTAAACCAACAATAAAGTCCATGTTCAAATTTTCCCACTTCCAAGTAGGAATACTAATATCTTGGGACAAACCTCCCGGTTTCTGATGCTCAACTTTCATTTCTTGGCAATTTGAACACTTAGCCACAAATCCCGCAATATCCTTCTTCATCGCATTTCACCAATAGACCTCTCGTAAATCATGATACATCTTGGTGGCTCCCGGGTGATTGGAATACCGTGAACTATGGGCTTTTGAAAAGATCTGTTTCCTTAAGTCATCAATATTTGGAACACATAAACGACCTTGATATCTAAGTACACCATCTCCCATTGGGAGAAAGCCTCTATGGATTTCTTAAGCACTGCTTCTTTCAATTCAACCAAAATTGGATCAAGACATTGCTTGGCTTTCACATCCGCCACAAAAGATGACTCGGAACCATTGTGAACTATAACACCACCCTTGGTGGAGTCCAGTAATTGAACACCTAATCGGGCCAATCTATGTACATCTCGAACCAACTCTTTCTTTTCTTCTTCAATATGGGCCACACTTCCCATAAATAACTGACTAAGAGCATCCGCTACCACATTAGCTTTACCGGGGTGATAAAGAACACTCATGTCATAATCTTTCAATAACTCAAGTCACCTTCTTTGGCGAAGATTTAGATATTTTTGATTAAACACATATTGCAAACTCTTGTGGTCGGTAAACACATCTACATGAACTCCATACAAATAGTGCCTCCAAATCTTTAAGCAAAAACAATAGCCGCTAGTTCGAGGTCATGGGTATGATAATTCTTCTCATGAATTTTAAGTTGCCTTGAGGTATAGGCAATAACTTTCCCGTTTTTCATAAGCACACATCTTATCCCAATTCTTGAGGCATCACAATAAACCACAAAACTATCCATCCCTTCCGGTAAGGTCAACACCGGAGCGGAAGTAAGTCTATCCTTCAACTCTTGAAAACTCTTTTAACATAATTCAGATAATATGAACTTAACCTTATTTTGAGTCAAAGCCATCAAAGGAGAGGCAATTGAAGAGAAACCCTCAACAAACCTTCTATAATAACCGGCTAAACCCAAGAAACTTCTAATATCCGAAGAAGTTAGAGGTCTAGGACAACTCTTGACCGCATCTGCCTTCTTAGGATCTACCTCAATACCCTTACTTGAAACAATATGACCAAGGAAAGTTACGGACCTTAACCAAAATTTGCATTTCCTAAACTTTGCAAAAAGTTATTAGTCCTTAAGAACTTGCAACACGATCCTCAAATGTTCAATATGCTCATTCTCACTTGTCGAATAGATCAAAATATCATCAATGAACATAATCACAAACATGTCAAGGTTTTGTCTAAACACCCTATTCATCAAATCCATAAACACCGTCAGAGCATTAGTCAACCCAAATGACATTACCAAAAACTCATAATGACCATACCGAGTTTGAAAAGCCATCTTCGGAATGTCATCATCTTTCACCCTCAATTGGTGATAACCTGACCAAAGGTGAATCTTAGAGAAATAACATGCTCCTTGAAGTTGGTCAAATAAATCATTTATCCTTGGGAGAGGATTCTTAATGGTCACCTTATTCAATTGACGATAGTCAATACACATATGAAGAGAACCATCTTTCTTTCTAACAAACAAAACTGGAGCAACCCATGGAGAGATACTCGGTCGGATGAAACCCTTATCCAACAAATCTTTTAATTGTTCTTTCAACTCCTTAAGTTCTGCCGGAGCCATACGATAAGGAGGAATAGAAATAGGTTGCGTATCTGGGAGAAGATCAATACCGAAGTCTATTTCCCGCTCGGGAGGAATACCGGGTAAGTCATCTGGGAACACTTCTGAAAACTCATTAACAATGGGAACCGACTCAGGGTTTCGAAATCTACATTCCTCACCCTAAATAAATGGTAAATGCAACCCTTACAATCATCTTTCTAGCTTTAATATAATAGACAAATTGACCCTTAGGCGTAGAATTTCCCCTTTTCCACTCTAGGACAGAATCATTTGGAAACTGAAACTTGACTGCACGAGTTCTACAATTAATAGAAGCATAACATGAGTGCAACCAATCCATTCCCAAGATAACATCAAAATCTAACATATCAAGCTCTACCAAGTCAACAAGAGTAACTCTATGGGTCAAGGAAACGGGACACTTTCTATAGACCCTCTTAGCCACAATAGAATGACCAACAAGAGTAGAGACGGAAAAAGGTTCTAACAACACATCTGGAAGAACATCAAACCTCATAGCCACACATGTTGTCACAAAAGACAAGGTAACACCGGGATCAAGTAAAGCATAAACATCAAGTTGGAAAACTTTCAAAATACCGGTAACCACATCGGGAGAACCCTCTTGTTCACCATGAGTCTGAAGTGCATAAAATTGGTTTTGCTTAGGAGCATTGGCACCCGCACCACTAGGAGAAGCTTGCTTGCCCTCTCTTCCTTTAGCCATAAGCATCGGGCAATCCCTCATTTTGTGACCACTCTTACCACTACCAAAGCAACCATCCCTGCCGGCTAGGCACTTACCCTCGTTCTTCATTCCACACTTAGTACAACTAGATCTAGGCAAAGAAGATCCACTACCATTACCTTTTTGAGTCTTAGGGTTAGAAACCCTATCTTTGTTGAACTTAGGAGTAGCATTGGAGGAATCTTGACTGAAAAACCTTTGTGAGAATCTAGGACGAACATGCATATCGGACCTTACATGAGAGAAATTTCCAACTCCGGTCTTAGCCCTCTTTAACTCCCTAGACTTTTCCTTAAGTTTCTCCTCCTCAATTTGTTGTGCATGGACCATGAGACGAGAGATGTCCATGTCATTAATGAGCATGACGGTTCGGCACTCTTTAACCACCATTTCGGACACACCCAAAACGAACTTACTCATCCCTGCCCTTGAATTGGCAACCATTGATGGAACATACTTAGATAATTGTGTGAACTTTGGAGCGTATTCTCTCACACTCATACTCCCATGTCGAAGGTTAATGAACTTAAGAACCTTAGCCTCCCTCATGTCAAGGGGAAAGAACCTATCAAGAAAATCAGCTTTAAACTTCTCTCAATCAAAAGGATCCGCATCTTCCAATCTCCTTTCCTTCCATTGGTTGTACCAAATTTGATCCACACCTTTTAGTTGATAAGTGGCCAACTCCGCCTTTTCCACCGGCATAACTCCCATGATCATCAAAACCTTATAAATCTCATCAATAAACTCTTGAGGATCTTCCTCAACTTCAGAACTATGAAACTCCGAATGATTCATCCTAGTGAAGTCCCTCACTCTAGAAGCTACCATGCCCAAAATTGGGTTTATGTGAACCGCAAACTCCCTATTGGCTTGGGCCGTCATGACTTGAGCCAACACTTGAAAAACAGCCCTAAACTCCGCATTAGACATTTGCTCGGCCAAAGGATCGACTGGAACTTGAGGAGCTCGGGGAGGTGCTTATTGTTCCTCATTCTCCTTCACATTCCTTCTAGCATAAGATTTTCGTGTAACCATATCCTGTAGAGCATAGGATAAGGATTAGGAGAGAGACCTTATAAAGTTAAACTCTATCACACCACTTAAGAGTAATGAAAGAAGTGGAGTTTCCTAATCATCTTTTAGCCTCTCATTCATAAATATGGCGCGCTTTACACTTATGAACAAGAATCTACTAGACATGGCTTATGAGACATCCTAGGACCATTCTAAACATTGTGCTCTGATACCAAGTTTGTCACGACCCTGGGGTACCCCTAGATGTAACATGGCGTATAGAAACTCGAAGGACCCCATACAAGCCACTCAGTTATAACATAAGAAATAGAACAATAAGAGTAAACCGATAGTCGAAGTCCAAAACATTTTAAAGGCAAAGCCGAAGTCTAGTACACTTGTCTCATCATAGCCATCTAATACAACAGAATGAAATTGAACCTAGCCTATACATCATGTCCAAAAGTGAAATACAAGAAAAGTAACTACAATAATGAAAATCCATCCTCGAAGCATGAGGACTCACCAAAGCTCGAAATATCTCAAGTCAACCTCTAGCCACGAAATTGATGACCCTGACTGTCGGACCATACATTTGGGGAAATGTAGGCAAGAGTATGTGTTAGTACAAAACAATATACCA
Organism: Solanum tuberosum; assembly: GCF_000226075.1. Lineage (NCBI taxonomy): Eukaryota > Viridiplantae > Streptophyta > Magnoliopsida > Solanales > Solanaceae > Solanum > Solanum tuberosum. The sequence goes on along the minus strand of NW_006239337.1, from coordinate 442,590 downwards.
AGTATGATAGCTATGCATAAAACATTTGAATCATGCTAAAAGGGACATTTCATTGCATGACAGGCAATTGACCAAGCTAAAACATGATATAAAAGTGTTTGAAAACATAAGTCATAAAATCATGGTCAATGCAAGCTAACATCATCTTTAAAACCTTTGAACTCATGTGCGATACTTCTTGAAGTAACCTTAGTTCATTATTAATGTGGAGGATTAGCCTTAACCGACATAGAGACCATGTGAGCTATAACATGATCCCCAGTGTCTCCCACACCAAAAGGGTTGTCCTACTTACTAAGGTAGAACCATGAACTTCTAGCTTAAGTGGATCCACTAGCTAATGTCTATCGAAGACAATCATCCTATGGGGGCACATAGGTAAGGGATAGGGAGATTGGTTCTAGAAACCCGACCTCTACTAACGGGAGAGCTTCCATCTCAATATCCTCTCGGTGCTAAGCATAAATCCCACAAAATAGTCATTTCTTACTTGACCTTATTATTCATGGAAAGGCATCCTAGGATAACCAATCCAAGCTAGTTTCACTAGGATAGCTCTTACTCTTTGATTCAATTAGGTGAGAAAGCCATTCAACCTAAGAATCCTTTCTATGTGAGAAAATCTTTCACATCTTACTCTTATGTGTACTTGAGAAATTCCTTTCAATAACACATCATGATCATTGGTACTTTACTCTCAAAGCACCATTAAAACATTTGCATAGATTCCATAAGAAAATGCATGTCCATAATTCAGTTCTTGATGTTCAAAACCCACTTTCAATCATCAACATTTAGAAAACATGGATTACATATGGATTTCATCATAAATTCATGTAAAGCTTGCATTACATGCTTAATTTCATAAAAATCTTGCTTTATACTCAAAATCCCACATCATATAATTCATAACTTGAAAACATGGGGATTACATGGGTTCATGGAGAAATCATCATAAAATCATAATATTTCATCAATTCATGCATAAGAGATCATAATTCAATCATTTAAATTAATAATGAAAAGAACCCATGATTATTGAAGAATACCCTAACTCAACTGGGGAATTCTTCCTTTAGAAATAGAGGAATTTGTAACTCCATGAATGGAAGGAATTCATGGATGAAAACTATCATACCTTGAATCCAAATACTAGCCTTCGATGGAGTAATTGAGAGTTGACTTGAAACCCTAGGCTGAATCCTTCTTCTTCTTCAAGTTTCTAGAGAGAGAAATATTTTGGAGAGAAAAATTAATCTTTTTTTGTTATTTTGGAAGAATGAAGTGAATGGGCTAATTTGGGGGTTGAAAATACTTATATAGGGGTCCTCGTGAAGGGTAAAATGATGTAGTATAGGAACCAATTATATAGCAAAAGACCCAACTACCCCTGACTTTAATTGGTGCCTCACCACCCACGACTCGATACTGAAGGACCGTGGACTGAGAAACAGTCCGTCCTGCTGACTCGTTAGTAAGTTCAGAGAGTTTTGGTCTGACCTATGGTTCCCTAACCAGGAGGCATGGGCCCATCGACGGTTCGTGGATCCAGCCGTGGCTTATGGCCTTGGCAACTTTTTTGTAGCCCTTCCATGGACCCACCTACGGTCTGTGGTTCAACCCCCGGCCGTGCTTGGCCCTCATGGATGGCACCTGGAAGTTTTGAAATTTTGGTATAGTGCCCTTTTTAGGATTCGGGGTGTTACACGGCTTAAGCAGACACTTGAAAAGCAGCCCTAAACTCCGCATTAGTCACTTGCTCGGCCAATAGATTGACCAGAACTTGAGGATCTTGGGGATGAGCTTCTTGTTCCGTATTCTTCCTCACATTCCTTCTAGCATAAGCTCTTCAGTAGCCATATCCTATAGAGCATCTGATAAGGATTATGAAAGAGACCTTATAGGGTTAAACTTTATCGCACGACTTTAGAGTAATGAAAAAAGTGAAGTTTTCTAATCATCTTGTAGCCTTTCATTCATAAATGTTGCACACTCCACACTCATGAACATGACTCTACTCGACGTGGCTTATGAGACATCCTAGGACCATTCTAAACCTTGTGCTCTGATACCAAGTTTGTCACGACCCAAGGGTACTCCCTAGATCTAACGTGGCGTATAGAACCCCGAAGGACCCCATACAAGCCACTTAACTTTCATAACATAAGTAATCGAACAATAAGAGTAAAACTATAGTCCAAGTCCAATAGTTTTTATTAAAGAAAAATGGAAGTCTAAAACACTTGTCTCAATATAGCCATCTAATACAATTGAATGAAATTGGGCCTAGCCCATACATCATGTCCAAAAGATAAATACATGAAAGAAAGTGAAACAATAAAATCCCATCCTCGAAGCATGAGGACTCACCAAAGCTCGAAAATCTCGAACTCAACCACTAGCCACGAAACTGGGAAACCTGATTGCCGAACCCTACATTTGGGGAAATGTAGGCAATAGTATGTGTAAGTACAAAACAATGTACCAAGTATGATAGCTATGCATAAAACATTTAAATCATGCTAAAGGATACATTTTATTTCATGACATACAACTGACCAAGCTAAAACATAATATAAGAGAGTTAGAAAACATTAGTCATAAAGCCATGGTCAATGCAAGATAATAATCTTTAAATCCTTTGAACACATATTAGATACTTATTAAAGTAACCTAGTTCATTATTAATGTGGGGAATTAGCCTTAACCGACATAGAGAACATGTGAGCTATAACATGATCCCCCGGTGTCTCCGACACCGAAAAGGGTTGTCCTACTTGCCAAGGTAAGGACTATAAGTCTAAGCTAAAGTGGATCCACTAGCTAATGTCTATCTAGACAATCATCCTATAGGGGCACATAGGTAAGGGATAAGGAGATTGCTTCTAGAAATACGACCTTTACTCACGGGAGAGCTTCTATCTCAATATCCTCTCGATGCTAAGCATTAATCCCATAGAGTAGTCATTTCTTCACATTCTTATTATCCATGGAAAGGCACGTCATCTTGCCAATCCAAGCTAGGTCATCATCCATGGAAATGTATCTTTCAATAACCAATCCAAGCTAAGTTCATTAGGATAGCTTTTAATCTTTGATTCAATTAGGTGATAAAGCCTTTCAACCTTAGAATCCTTATTATCTGAGAAAACCTTTCACATCTTACTCTTATGTGTTATGAGAAAATCCTTTCAATAACACATCATGCTCACCAACATGGGTTGTGGTGCACTAGTGGGAGTGCTTCACCCTTAACCAGAGGTCTCGGGTTCGAGCCCTAGGTATGGAGAAAATCCTGTTGGGAGCGCCATCCCCGAATAGGCCTTGCAGTGCGCGTTTCAGATTTAGTCGGAGCTCCAATATGGACTCCGGACACCGGGTGGAAAACCAAAAAAAAATACCATGATCATCATCATTGATACTTTACTCTCAAAGCATCCTTAAAATATTTGCATAGATTTCATAAGAAAATGCATAAATCCATAATTTACCTTTCATGGTCAAAACCCACTTTCAATCATCAACACTTACAAAACAAGGGTCAGATATGAATTTCATCATAAATTCATATAAAGCTAGCAATACATGCTTAATTTCATAAAATTCTTCCTTTACAATCAAAATTCCACATCATATGATTCATAACTTGAAAACATGGGGATTACATGGTTTCATGAGGGAAATCATCATAAAATCATAGTATTTAATCAAGTCATGCATAAGAGTCATAATTCAATCATTTAAATCAATAATGAAAAGAACCCACGATTATTGAAGAAAATCCTAACTCAATTGGGGAATTCTAACTTTAGAAATAGAGGAATTTGGGAACTCCATGAATGGAAGGAATTCATAGATGAAAACTATCATACCTCAAAGACAAATGCTTATCTTCAATGGTGAAAATTAGGGGTGGCAAATGGGTGGATTGGATTGGATTTGGATGGATTGAATATGGATTGAGTTAAAATGGATTGGATCACAATCCATCCATATAAAATATGGGTAAATATAGATTTGGTCAAATATGGTTTGGGTAAAATGGTTGTAACCCACTTTAGGCCTCATTTGTTTCTTTAAGATTAAGACGTCTGAATCTGAATACACATCTGAATATTAAGATGTGCATTAAGATCTAGATGTATAAATCTGAATAAACACCTGAATATTAAGATGTTGTCTATGCATCTGAACATTGAATTATTAGGATTGTTTGTTTTCAATAACTGAATGTGCATATGAAATTAAACGCTATATCAATAAAATATTACACACCCTCATTTTAGTAAATTTTTTTTTTTAACAGAAAATAATATTTGGAATATTTTTATTGTAACAATGTAAAATAGTTTACATAGAGTAGTAATATATTGTTTAAGAAAATATTTTATTTTATAATAGACATTTGTTATTGTTATCGATCAAATAATTAATACTTTCTTATTTTCTAGAACCGTGCTAAATATTATACCATGGGAGTGCTTATCAATTCAAATATATTGATTAATTTATGAAAGTAAAAGGTGTATATTAAGTTAATAAGAATAAAGGAAATTATAACGGTAAGCATGTAATTAACATTAACTAAATGAAAAAACAACGTGACTTTTATGACTTGTTGTGATATAGTTGAATTAAGATAGGAGACTTATTTTTTAGTCCGAAAGGTGTTAAGACTGTGTTACAGTTCTCATTCATTCAGATCTATTCAGACTCATTAAGAGACTTATAAGGAAATAAAACAGACAAACTTAATGTACTGAATCTGAATAATTAAGATTCAGTCCTAATAAACAAACACACTTAATGAGGCGAATTTGAATGATTAAGATTCAGACCCCCATTAAGTGCAAACAAATGAGGCCTTAATCTCCTAAAGCCAAAAAATATTAAATCAAAGCTAACCAAAAAGTATTAAATCAAAGCTCTCGAAATGTAAGGGAGAAAACTGATGCGCTGAGAGGAATTTCATTTGACAAGGCAACAAAGACAATCAAGTTAGCCACTTAGCAAATTGAAAATCCTCAATTACTAGCAAGGAGAGAGGTTGTTTGTGCATTAAAAATCTGAAGGCTCAAAACATCAATCTATTGCTAAAGTGGTTATAGAGATATAATCTGGGGGGAAATGCTCTAAGGAGAAGAGAAATCAGCCAAATATGAGCAAGATGGGATGTGGTACTCAAAAATTTTAAATTTTTTTTTGCAACCCCTACCTCCCACCACCACACCCTAGGACACCTCCCACCCACACCCAAAAAAGTTTTATAAAAATTTCCAAATTTTTTTTCTCCCCCACCACCTCATCCACCCCCACTATACCCGACCCCACCCCCAATATTTTATATTTTATTTTCAAAAATAAATAGTGCAATTAGAGATTTTTATGATAAGAGAGTGAGTGATATATGGGTATAAATAGATTGTCATTTTTACTCATTTTGTCCATATTTGTATGAGCTTAAATACGTTGAAGTCCATATTTACCCTTTTAAGAAAATATGAGTGATCCATTAAATTTATTATGGGAAAAATGGTTCCATTTCACTTATAAATTGTCACCCCTAGTGAAAATGGAGGCTTGCCTTGAAACCCTAGGTTGAACCCTTCTTCTTCTTCAAATTTCTAGAGAGAGAAAAATTGATCTTCTTTTGTGATTTTGGAAGAATGACTTGAATGGGCTAATTTGGGGGTTGAAAACACTTATATAGGGGTCTTAGGAAAGGTTAAAATTACGTAGTATATGAGTTAATTAATTAGGAAAAGACCCAACTACCCCTAAGAATAACTGCCAGCTGCCCACCAACGGCCACTGATGACGGACCATGGTCAGGACAACAGACCGTCCTACACAGCCATCGTTGGTGGTCAGAAAGTTGGAACTTGGGGCCTTGGACCACGGACCACGGTCTGACCAACGGTCTATTGGTCAGGCCGTGGTTCTAGGCCCTCCAACCACTTTCAGGCAGGCCATCCATGGACCACACCTATGGTCTGTGGTCTCTTCCACAGGCCGTGGGTGGCTGGCGTGGGTAGGCACCTGCAATATTCCAGAAAACTGCTATTTGGCCTTTTTGAATACGGGGTGTTACATGGAAAGGCCAACTCATATGCAACATCACCGACAACTCGAAGGATCTCAAAATGCCCAATATACTTAAGGCTAATCTTGCCCCACCTCCTGAATCTCATCATGCCCTTCAAGAGAGATACTCGAAGGAAAACTAGATCACCAACACCAAAGCTCAAAGGACGACGCCTACGACTATCATAACTCTTCTGCCTATTGTGACCGTCTCATAGCTTGTCCTGAATCGCATGAACTTGTACCAAAGCATCTTGAAGCAAGTTAATACCATGTGGCCTAGGCTCTGAAGCCTCAAAATAACCAACGGGGATTGGCAATGCCACTATAAAATGCCTCGAATGAGGCCACTTGAATAATCAAATGGTATCTGTTGTTATAAGCAAACTTTGCCAAAGCCAAAAATTGATCCCACTACACTCCAAATCCAACACACAGACTCAAAATATATCCTCCAAAACCTGAAAGGTACATTTTGACTTTCTAACGGTCTGTATGTGAAATGTTGTGATAAGATCAACCTGAGTACCCAACTCTTCCTGCAATGCCCTCCTGAATGTAGGAGTGAACTGAAAGGCTCTATTGGAAATAATAGACACTGGTACCCCAGGAAGATGAAAAACCTCTCGAACATAGGTACAATAATCGACCCTTAGGGTAATTTTCAAAGACATGTGGTAGCTTATTTGGTAAATGAGAAAGGAAAAAAACCCTAGTTGAACAAATTCTTGGCTCATGTTTCGCATCTTGAAAGGGAGACAAATTTCAACAAAAATTCTCAAGTGTTGATTTGCATCTTCCACCAAATAGCCCCTTAATTTGTAGTAGATGAAGAATGGGACTAGTCATTTGAAACACAACATTCCCTACCTCCAGTGGTAGGCAAATTGCTCCAACTACACCCAATTCTATGGGAGCTTCCTGAGTGGCAAATTCATTTGCAAAGCCCACATCATCAATGCTTTCTACGTCACCTACTTTGTCCATCTTTCCATGTTTTGGAAAGTAATTACACAACACACAAAGTAACAAGAGCACAAAATGTACATAAGCTCGATTCTAAAATCAACAAAAGATGATCGTTAATCAATCTCCGGTAACCATACCATTTCTTATAAACACTTAACTATGTCTCATTTTCAGGGCATATGCACTCGTACACAAAACAATTACCCAACTTTAGAGATCAGGGTCGAACTACAAAGATTTGGAGATGGGATTACCTTCAATTGATTTCACAATACGAAATAACCTAACAAATTGAATTCTCAACAAGCATGTATATATAAAAAATGGGGGTTCTTACTAACAACCTAGATTCACAAATATTAAGCAATAAAATAGGAAATCAACACAAATAATGTTTGCTATGTTTGGAAAGGACTAGGGGTGTGTGCATAACAATTGGGGTTTCAACTCGAATAGGCAAAGATTAACTGTAATAAAATCAATTGGTATATGGATAGTACTTGGTCTAGGCTATTCTTCAATATTCTCCCAAACTATCAAACATATGTCCCTTACATTCTCTCAAATTCCAAGACCCTTTCAAATAAAATACCAAACATTACTTTAGTAGATAGACTATCTGATATACCGTGAGTTTACGGTATTTCTAATACATTTCACTTACAAGTTGTGTGTGTCTAGGGCCTTTTTATATTGGTTCTGATGTGTTTTTATCATGTTTTGCAGGAAAGATGTTCATGCGCGGAAGTGTAGAGACAGCTGAAAGAAATGCAGAAGAAAGGCATTCACGGAGGTGATCTACGGACCGTAGGTCCATTCACGGTCCGTAGGTGATGACCGTAGATCAGCAGGCAAGGTATGGAGGACAAATCAGGGAAATCTGACCAAGTGTGGAACCACGGTGTCCATTGACGGTCCGTAGGTTGATCTACGGACCGTACTGTGTATCTGTAGATTGATACTGCGAGGGTTTCCAGTACCTGATTTGTGAAGATTCTAAGTATGGAGCTACGGAGGGGATTGACGGACTGTAGATCGGTTTACAGTCCGTACTGCTAGTCCGTCGTTTGCTTCAGAGAAACTGAAATATTTTCCATGTCCTGATAGACGGGAGGGACTTACAGACCGTAGATCCATCGACGGTCCGTAAGTCAGTCTCATGGATTGAAGACGCGTACCTGAACAAAACTTTCCTTAATTCGTTTCAATTTTTATTTAGGAGTTGTTTACTATAAATAGGGCTTGTAAACCTCATTTTTGGGGGATAGACATTATTATTCTAGTTTTACTTGGTGACTTTGGAGATTAATTTGCAACCCTAGCAATTATTGATTTCCAAAGTGTGTGTTGAAGATTTTGACTTTGCAATTCAAGTAAAATTTCTGGGTTTATTATTCTCTCTACGTAAGTTCATGATTTCTTCATCTAATAGTATGAATTGTGTTCTTGCTATTATGTGGAACTAAACTTCACAACTAGGGTTGTGGGATCCATGAGCGATTAACAAAGTATGAATAGTAAATAAGTAATTCTTGAATAGTGTTTTGCATGCATTGATAATTCTTTCGCTTAGAAGTCTTTTTAACGGTGGCCAACGTTAGAACTCGCCTTGTTACTACTTGCCG
>NW_006239337.1:433161-433330 GCF_000226075.1 Solanum tuberosum | reverse complement strand
ATGGCGCCGCTGCCGGGGAATTTGGCTTTTACATTTATTTTTTACTACATTATTGAACGTTAGTCAAATATTTCCTAATCTTACGTTTTTCTTTTTGTTTTTGTCTCTCTCAGATTTTGACTTTAGTGTATGCCAAGTACACGGAGCCAAGTCGAACCACTTACTCCGT
>NW_006239337.1:429776-429919 GCF_000226075.1 Solanum tuberosum | reverse complement strand
AGCTTCCACCACCTATTTCTGTAAAAGGTGTTAGAAGTTTTCTTGGGCATGCAGGTTTTAATAGGAGATTCATCAAAGATTTCTTCAAAATTGCACATCCGTTGTGCAAACTACTCGAGAAGGAGTGTAAGTTCTATTTTGAT
>NW_006239337.1:424698-428916 GCF_000226075.1 Solanum tuberosum | reverse complement strand
CATGATCAAATAATTGAAAAGCGAGAATTTGTGGTTGGTGATCTTGTGCTTCTATTCAATTCTAGGTTGCGCTTGTTTCCAGTAAAACTCAAATCCAAATGGACCGGGCCATTTTCGCTCACAAAAGTGCTCCCTCATGGAGCGGTCGAGCTTGAAAATAGGGATCGAACAAGGTTCATGGTAAACGGGCAAAAAATCAAGATCTATTTGGGAAAGGCTGAAACTGTGCAAGAAGTAATTGAGGCCTATTATCTTGATGAAGTCTGAGTAACTAAGAGGCTGCGTCGTGCCGCGACGTTAAATCAAGCGCTGCTTAGGAGGCAACCCAAGATGTATAATCTAGCCAACGATAGGATATAGTTTTTCTCGAGTAGTTTGCTTTGTTTGATTTCTTCCCTGTATCAAATTTGATAGTTGTTTTAGTTTTGTACTAGTGTTGGCTAGATTTAGAATAGGGTCCGTGTCTAAAAAGTGTCCAGAAAATGTAAAAAGAATAGCCTATTGGTTGCTACATGTGCAGGTACACCACGAAAAAGAAAAATCTGCAGAAAATGGTCAGGTGCAGAGGTCTACGGACTCCATCGACGGTCCGTCGTTTAATCCACAGACCGTGGATGGTGTTCGTAGATCCCAGGTACGCCTCTAAATTTTTTCAAGTTTAAGAGTGATCTACGATCCTGATCTACGGACCGTAGATAGACTCACGGACTGTAGACGGGGTCTCATGAGTCTAAACCCTCATGCTGACTGACCCGACCCGGACCCCCCTATTTTAAAAACCCCCCATTTGTTTTTAAACCATTCCTCTTCCCTCCATTACTCCCAAAACCGTTTCAACCATCCCATAACCCCCCTAAATCACTCCATAACTCCCTCATAATATCATCCCTTCCATAATTCCCCAATTTCCCTTCCATTTCAAGTACAACTCATTCCATAGTTCACAAAAAGGGTCCGATGTTTGGTTAGTAACAAAAAGGTGACTCCTTGGTCTTGCTAAACTTAGTGTCGTCACGCAATCACCCCACTCCTCGTTGCTTGTAAGGTAATAGACTTTCCCCTCACTTTGAATTTCGATTCATAGATTGAATATAGAAAGTCAGGAGTTGGGTCTTGACCTTGGGTAATTGCTAGATGAAATTGCATGATAAAATTGAAAATTACAATGCCCTTGGAACGATAGATAGTGATTGTGTAGCATAATTGTATGTGATCGTAAAACTATGTGTTAGTTTCGACTTAGGGTTCCACAACTAGTCTAAATTGTTTGGCAAAATGATCAGTCGGAATCTTAAGAATGAAGAACTAGCACAATTTAATGTTGTAAATGCATGATGAGATTGTGTTACTATTGAAAAATAAGGCCAAAAATGTATGATCCTAATGACTGATACCTGGCACAGATGGCATCCACGATACCCCGTCTACGGAACGTAGATACATCTACAGACCGTAGATGAGGTTCGTGAATGGATGCACATGAAAAATTTCACCAAGTGTGAAACCACGAATGTGGACTACGGTCCGTAGTTCCATCCACGAACCGTTCTGCACATCCGTGGTTTCCATCTGCGACTTATATTGATGCCCCCCTGATCCACGGAAGAGATCCACGGACCGTAAATCAGTCTACGGACCGTAGGTCTCCTCCGTGAATGACCACTGTAGCATCTGTCTGAAAACTCTTTTTTGGACTTAGTTGAGGGTCTTTAACAATTCTAAAAGTTTTTTTTTTTGGCTTCGCACAAATATCGCTCCCGTAGGTACGATGGCACCCAAGAAGATGGTCACTTACTCAAAACTGGGCAAGTCAAAGTCTGTTGCCCCTAGTTTCCGGTTAATCGATGAGGACACAGACACCGAAACAGATCCAGCATATGTTCCTCTCAACCCTAGAATTTCTCGCACTGCACCTCGAGGCACCAGAGGCACCCCCCAGAAGGTGCTTCCCGATGTAGTCACTGTCTCCCAGTCTGATGAGGAGCACACACTGATCGGATCACCAACTGGGGCTGCTTCCAGTTCAGAGGGGTCTATGTCTGGATCCGAGTCTACCCATGCTTCAGGCCCCGAGTCTGCCCATCCTTCAGGATCCGAGTCTGCCCATACTGCGGGGTCCAGTGCTAAATCAGCCACAGGATCTGGGGAGAATGACCAAGCAGCCTCGTCTGATTAGGCAACTAGCTCGGAGTCCATACCTGCACCACAGAATGATGACCCCACTCTAGTAGCCGGTGAGCCAAATAGATGGTGCGTGAATAGATGGTGCGTCGAGGGCCAATGGCAAATTTATCGGGATGCCAAGATGATAAATGACAAACAGAAAATGGCTCGACTTATTACAGAGGAGCGCAGAGTCCTCACAGGGAGCTTGCACACTGTCCTGGACTTTCACAAGTGTGACTGGATGGCTCGAGACCCAGGGACATATAGCGAGGAGATTGTGTGAGAATTCTACGCCTCCTATGCAGCCACTCTCCGAGGTTCAATCACCAAGCGTCAAAGCCCCTAGCCCAAGATCCTCTCACTACCACTATGGTCCGAGGTTGTCCGGTGGACATTTCACCTGCCACCATTAGCCGTTTTCTCTATGGTCCTACCACGGGTAACTCTTGGTCTCTCAACACTTCAGAGTTTGATTACAGATGTGACATCATACGGAGTGGCGCTTTCCATAGGAATGCTGAGCAGCGAGAGGCTGTTATACTATAGTTGGCTAGATACATTGCTGCAAATGGCGATCGTGCAGAATGGGTCGCTGCTCCACGGTTGGGCATCTGGAAGGCCACATTAAATTTTGTGGCCAAGTTCTTCTGGCTGCTGGTACGTAACAGAGTGTCGCCTACAAAAGCTGACAATCAAGTCACTTGGGACAGAGCAGTGATAGTTGCCGCATTGGTAGCAGGAGTGGAGATCGACTTTGCCCGCATGTTGCTGGTAGAGATTCACGAGAGGGCCTTCAGGACCTCCACTACTTACCCCTTCCCATGTCTAATTTTTCATTTGTGCAGGGACTCTGGAGTGCCGATCTGGCATTGTGACAAGTTAGTCCACCCTACAGGGGCATTGGACATCGGCCTTATTCGAGATGAGGCAAACGTGGTAGCACCTCGCAGAGAGCCCCAGATTGAGGTACCTCCCTTGGGTACCAATCTTGCAGATGGGGCAGGCATAGGGCGGTGACCCCATTATCCTAGACAAAATCGACACTGTCCCAGGCTCTCCTCATCTCCGGCATCTAGTATGGCTCGTAGCTCCTCTCGGTCCACACCGCAGTTAGGAGCTACTGTTGTCCCATTGGCCAGAGTAAAAAAGTTAGAGGCTCAGATGGCCACACTGCTGCATCACATCCAGCCGTGGATGCAAAAGTAGATAGCCGAGTCCGAGGCTAGGATGGAGCGTAGGATGGAGGGGATGATGGACCGGAAGGTCCAGGCTGTTAATAAGCGTCTTGATGCCTTTGAGTTGCGAGTCCTCGAGCGATCAGCCCCGGCTATAGACCTATCTGCTTTGCAGGTCGACTTAGCCAGCCTCCGGACTGACGTTGCTGCCATTCTTGCCGCACCTTCAGTTGAGACTCAGGCTGCTCTTACTGTGCTGGCTGATGATACAGTGCTAGATGCTCTATTCAGTGGGACCGCTGAGGAGGGGCCTGCACCGACACATGCCAAAGGCAAGCGGCACCGTTCTCATTGCACAGAGGAAGAGAAAGCTCACACGAGACAATGTCGGCAGGAGAAGGAGGCTAGGAGGTCTTCGATTATAGACGAAGAGTCGTGCCAGCAGAGGGTGCGTGAGAGAGTTGCAGGGGCATCGAGCTCTACCCCAGTTGCAGAGATCCAGCCTGTGTTGAGGGATGTTGTGAGCACCACTGATGGTGCGGTGAGATTGGTAGAGAGCACTACTGAGGGTGCCATGATTGCAGATGTGGGCACTACTGAGGGTGCCACCACCACTGTTCCAGCGGGCTCCGGGAAATCGGACCCCCCTGCTTGTTAAGGATTCACCGGCGCTTTGCGCCACAGGTTTGTTTCACCCAATCCATTTTCTTTTTACTGTTTTTGTATGCATTGGGGACAATCGCATCTATTTTTGTTGGGGGTGGGGTAAATGGATTGTGAGTGATAGGGTGAAGTCTGAATAACCCAACTCATGAATCCTCTCTTGGGGTTTTCTTTTCCTCCAAGAGACTGTTTAATTTCTGTTGAACCGGCATGT
>NW_006239337.1:424404-424675 GCF_000226075.1 Solanum tuberosum | reverse complement strand
GAATGAAGCATGATGGCTTATGAAAAATGATACCTGTCAAATTTTGTGATGTGTGCTAGAATTTGTAAGACTACGATAAGTTGAATGTGTCGGCTTTGAGTATGACATAATCATGAACCAACTTGAGAGCATGACTTAAGCTGAAACTTGAACTAGGTAATCCGATAACCTGATGATGGAACTATGTGCCAAGAGTGTGTGAGAATCGTTGAGTGTTCAAACAGTTTTTGTGCGAAAACTAGAACTTGCCCGGTTAGTCCTGCTAAGACAA
>NW_006239337.1:423300-424353 GCF_000226075.1 Solanum tuberosum | reverse complement strand
GTTAGGAAGTGATCATAGGTCATTGTTCTGAAAAGTCCACAAATCGCCTAAAAGAAGGATCCAACCAAATGAAATAAATGCTCCCTTTGATCCAAATAATTTGAGCCTAAAATTAAACCATTTCTTTCTAAACCCTGAACTCACTTTCCCCATAATATATTATGTTGGCCCCGGTCCCTCCTTGGACATATGCACTTCGACTTAGGCCAAAAGCCTAAGTTGAGGGTGGCTAATGTAAAAAAAGTAACTTCAAATCTTAGCCCTGACCCGACATCGGGTATTGTGTACCTCAACTAATGGAAAATCCATAAGTTGAGGGTGGCTATGAAAGAGTGGACTGAAAGAAAAATGGGTATGAAAAACTAGATGATGAAAAGATAGAAAAGAAAGGATGTGACTTGTTGAAAGCTAAAAGCAAAAAAAAAAAAGTAAAAAAAAGAAAAAGAAAAAAAAGAGCTACAAAGCCTGAAGTCACATTCGTGGTTGAAGAAAATAAAGGGAAGAAAGTAAAACGATTGGATGGCAAAAATAGGGCAAAAAGAGGTTGAAAGCCTAGTGTAATGTCAAGGAGGACAGAAAGTCACTAAGCAGCCCCCAAAATGTACCACACCTGATCCTGAGCCTATGTTACAAGCCAAGAAAGTCCTATAGTGATCCTAGAGTCTATTTTGGAGAGTCTAAGCAGTGAAAATAAGGGCAAGCTTATGGCATTGAGCACTAACTGTATTTGAAATTACTTCTGAGTGTGAGTGTTGATAAATCCTTGTACCATGAATGCCATTCATTCTTGGAAAAAAGGGATTTCGTTGAAGTAAGGGCACTAGTTACATTATCGGAAAGTTGGTATCTTGGTGATAGTGAGAAGGTGTATGTTGTGTGTCAGTTGGTCGTTCTGTGTCATGGTGTGAAACACATGAATTAGCTTGTCGAGTCTAAGAGAACGAATGTGCACTCGAACAATGAGGGGGGTAAAGAGCCATATGATTGCTTGGGCTTGAAATGCTTGCTTCTATACAAATGTCGTTTAGAGTCGTAGTGCGTTGCTTGAGGATT